>NC_066519.1:3887277-3892277 GCF_024679095.1 Eriocheir sinensis
ACCCAGAAATAAAGTTCCGTGGGGACTACACCCCGCCGCATCGAGTTGTCTTCGACCATATCAGCGGTGACGTGATCTGGAAGCACGCCCTTCACACGCAGGGAGCGGCTGGACCATCAGGGTTGGATGCCAAGGGGTGGAAACACCTCCTCAGTAAGAACATCTTTAGTAATCTAGCAGTGGATCTTCGCGACGCAATAGCCGGCCTAGCAAGAAAATTGGCGTCAGAGAATTGCCAACACCTCGAACCTTTGATGGCCTGCCGGCTCATCCCGCTGGATAAAAAACCAGGCTGTCGCCCCAGGTGCTCAGGAGGATCATAGGCAAGGCTGTCATGGAGGTGGTGAAGGACGACGTGAGGAAGGCGGTGGGAAACCTCCAAGTGTGTGCGGGTCAGCAGGCTGGGTGTGAAGCTGCCATTCACGCCGTCAGGAAAATGCTCGAAGACTAAGAATGCGAGTCGGTGGTGATGGTGGACGCTGCTAATGCGTTCAACAACATCAATAGGGAAACAGCACTGCACAACATCAAAATCAAGTGCCGTATATTCGCCCAATATATTGAAAATACATACAAGGAACCTGCCAGACTGTTCATCAGCAGTCATAAAGACCAACGACTTGGAGACCCGGTGGCCATAGAATCCTCAGAGGGCACCACCCAAGGGGACCCAGTGGCCATGGCAATGTTTGCCCTGGGAATGATGAAGCTGCAGGACATCATCCGCCATGAAAACACCAACGTCAAACAGGTGGCGTATGCGGATGACCTCACCGGGGTAGGAAAGTCTGCAGACCTCAGGAAATGGTGGGACCTCGTCAGTGACCACGGCCCTAAAATAGGGTACCGTCCCAACGCCACGAAGTCTGTGGTGATTGTAAAACCAGAGGCATACGATCGGGCCAAAACAGCATTCCAGGGCAGTAACGTGAAACTGTCAGTGACTGGCGAAAGACAACTCGGGGCAGCCATTGGAACAGCTGAATACAGAACCGAATATGTGAAAAGCGCTGGGAGTCCGAATTGCAGAGGCTGAGCGAGATCGCCAAAACAGAACCGCAGGCAGCCTACGCAGCATTTACGTACGGTGTCAAGCATAAATGGAACTACCTCATGAAGACAGTTCCTGATGTTGCTCCGCTACTAAAACCTCTGGAAGATGCTATCAGAAACACCTTCATACCGGCGATAGCAAATGGGATATGTCCCAGCGACCAGGAGAGAAGGTTGCTGGAGTTGCCGCCAAGAATGGGTGGGCTCGGCATCACCAACCCGCAAAATCTGGCTGAGTCTGAATTCGGGAACTCAATCCGAATCACAGCCTCCTTGACCGGATATAATCAATCAAAATGAAAGGGGAGAAGACAACCCTCAAGATATTAGGTCACTAAGGAATGAAATCTCCAAAAACAGAGAAGAAAAACAGAGAGACACTCTGAGTGACCTAATGAGAGAACTCCCAGAAGACACAAGGAGGAGGACAGATATTGCACAGGAAGTGGGCGCTTCAAACTGGCTAACCACACTACCTATTAGGGCAAAAGGCTTCAACTTAAACAAAAAAGAATTCACTGATGCCCTTGCCCTCAGGTATGGCTGGCCAGTGGATGGGCTCCCAAACATGTGTAACTGTGGCCTACCCTTCAACCAAAATCATGCCATGACATGCAAGAGAGGAGGTTTCGTCTGCATGAGACATGATGAAGTAAGAGACGTAACAGCTCAAATGCTGAAAGAAGTCTGTCACGACGTGACTGTGGAACCCATGCTGCTACCTCTGCAAGGCGAACACCTCGCCAGGCCCACCGCTAATGTTTCGAACAAAGCACGAGTGAATGTTAGCGCCAGAGGATTTTGGACTCGTGGACAAAGGGCATATTTTGACATAAGGATCTTTGATCCCATGGCCCATTGTCACAGAGACCTAACCCTTGATGCAGCCCACAGAAGAAACGAGCAAGAGAAGAACAGAGCATATGAAGAAAGAATACAGAATGTGGACCAGGGCTCCTTCACCCCGGTAGTATTCACGACGTCAGGAGGGATGGGACCAAGGGCGTAGAGCTTCTACGCAAGACTCGCCGAAACACTGGCGAATAAGAAACAGCAGCCAAGAAGCAGTGAGGTCGCCTGGATGAGATGCAGGCTGTCCTTCTCCCTCCTGAGGTCAGCCTTGGTCTGCCTGAGAGGAACCAGGTCACCTGCACCCAAAACCACCCGCATTGCCGACCTGGACTTTGAGGCGACGGTGGTTGATAGTCGTATCAACCACAAGCTCTGTTAGCTTAAGAATAATATGTGTAGGAAGGTTTGTAATATTAAATAAAGATGGTTGTCGGCCACAGTCATTGGCGGGGTGGGGCCAATGAATTGCTTTGTGAAAGGATATGAGAGAATATACCGCTCACAACGCAACTCTAATAGATGGAGGCCCGTTAAAAAAAAGTAGTAGTAGTAGTAGTAGTAGTAGTAGTAGTAGTAGTAGTAGTACAATAAACATAGTAATAACAATAATAATAATAATAATAATAATAATAATAATAATAATAATAATAATAATAATAAAAAATAATAACAATAATATCAGTTACAACAATAATAATGATAATAATAATAATAATTATAATAATAATAATAATAATAATAATAATAATAATAATAATAATAATAATAATAATAATAATAATAATAATAATAATAATAATAGTAATAGTAGTAATAATAATAATTTACTATATAAAGGGCGACTCACGGCCGTCTGCATGTCCTTTAGAGACGTCCAAGCGGTGATAGCTACGAACATAGGCTTTATATGTTTTTGAAGTGTACTGTGCTCCCTAGTAATCGTTACACATAATATAAGAACGTCATGTCACGGAGTCTTACGCCGGCCCACAATTGTTTATCATATAAGAAATTTGTCGTTTTTCTGTGTCTTATTTCTTCGGGGCAGCGCCGGGTACTTCAGCTAGTAATAATAATAATAATGATAGTAATAATAATAATAATAATAATAATAATAATAATAATAATAATAATAATAATATCAGTAATAACAATAATAATGATAATTTCTAGAATCTGGACTATTAAATGTGTGGCGTGGCGTGGAGGTGGGAGAGGGGGAGAGGGATGGTGTTGTAGGGGTGGGGAGGGGGAAGTGTTGAGTTTTTTATGTTGATGTTTTTTGTTGAATTTTCATTGATGTTTTTATGATGTTTTTTATGTTGATTTTTTTCATGATGTTTTTATATGTTGATGTTTTTTTTTTTTTTATGTTGTGTTTTTTTTCACGTTTTTTGTTGATGTCTTTATATTTTAATGTTTTTGTTTTTTGTGTTTTTTTTTTTATTGCAATATCTTTGTTTTTTTGTATAATTACTACTATTACTACTATTGCTACTACTACTACTACTACTACTACTACTACTACTACTACTACTAACTACTACTACTACTACTGTTTCTACTACTATACAACTACTGCTACTTTTGGGGAGGCGGTGGCTGAGTGTTTAGCGTGAAGGCCCCGCGTTCAGGAGCTCCAGGAGGGACGCGGGTTCGAATCCTGGCCGCCGCACAGCTGAGGTTTTTCAGTCATCGCCGAGTGGCCTAAGACCACACATATGCTGGCCTGAAGACCACCCGTCAACCCGGGCTCTAGATAACTTCTCCAAAGAGAGGCTCAAAGATGAGTTCCGGGATGCAGCATGAGCCAACACAAGATGGCGCCACTATAAACACTCGCCTGCGCCAGAACGGGCTGGGCGACCATCAGGCCCCACCGGGAAGAAGCCTTGGGCCGACCATCAGGCCCCACCGGGACGAAGCCTACCGGCGCAATAGGCAGCGACGTAAAAAAAAGAAAAAAAAACTACTATACTACTAGTGCTTCTACTATTACTACTACTACTACAACTAGTTTTACTACCACTGCTACTATTACTACAACTACAACTCAAACTTATTATATATACAAATTCTTCTCTCTAAGATATCTAGATCAAGGGATCGCAGTAATAACCTCACTGTTTTTTCCTAAGATAACGCGGCGGATGTCATCCTGTACATACGTTTCTCTCTTTTTTCTTCAGTTAAGATTTTTAAGTCCCAGGAGACTCGCTCTCAATTGTGGTACTTTCGTGTCATATATATTTACCCGTTCTGTCCCAATGACTTCCCGAGGTGGGATTGTTTTTGTCCACCCTTTTATATTCTTCACCTTACTTTACTATTTTTACTACTACTACTACTACTACTATTACTATTACTACTACTACTACTACTACTTCTTATCACTCTTCCTCCTCCTCCTCTTTCTCCACGCTTGTCAAGGTGTTACGTGACCTCTGTTTCCTCTAGTCTTAGAATGCGTCTTATTTGGGTGACGGGGGGGAGGAGAGGGGTGTGACGGCCGGCGGGCTGCGGCGTGCGATGGGGGGGTTGAAGGAGAGGACCGATAGCAATGGGTCTTCTTTTTCCCTCCCTATGAACGTTCATCGAGTCTTTTGGTAATGTTTTCACGTGTTCTTTTGTTGCTGTTGTTTTCTTGCGTCTTGTTGAGGGGCGTGTGAGGAGTGGCTGAGGGCGGGATGGGGCGGGACGGGGGCGGGGACAACAGTGATGATAATAAAAATGATAGTAACAACGAATGTATGGCTGCCGAAGTAAAGAAGCAGCATTGACTTGAGCCGCGACCCCCGCCTGCTGGGTGTCCGGTGCACGCTGAGGCAGCGTGCACCGGACTGACCCAAAGCCCCGCCCCCTCTGCTATGGCCGTGGGAGCTGATTGGTGGGTGAACGGAGCTGAGGGTCAGGAGTCATTGGCACCTTTTTCGCGGCAAGGGAGACCGCTCAAGGGCAAAAAACGATGCAATAAAAGAAAAATAACAGACAAAAGAACGAGAGGCCAGAGGAGAGGTCAGCTTCGGACGGAGAGGTGTCTTGATACTCTCCTCCTGAAAGAGTTGAGGTTGTGGGCAGGAGAGAGGCTGTTCCAG
>NC_066519.1:3897277-3917201 GCF_024679095.1 Eriocheir sinensis
GAGAGCAAAAAGATCGCCAGTAGAACGCCCCTTGCGGAATCCATACTGGCGATCAGATAGAAGGTTAGAAGTGGAAAGGTGCTTTTGAATCTTCCGGTTAAGGATTGATTTAAAAGTTTTAGATTGACAGGAAAGTAAAGCTATAGGGCGGTAGTTTGAGGGATTGGAACGGTCACCCTTCTTAGGCAAAGGCTGTACAAAGGCATACTTCCAGCAAGAAGGAAAGATAGATGTTGATAGGCAGAGACGAAAGAGTTTGACCAGGCAGGGTGTCAGCACAGAAGTACAGTTTTTAAGGACAATAGGAGGCACTCCATCAGGTCCATAAGCCTTCTGAGAGTTGAGCCAGAGAGGGCATAGAAAACATCATTTGGAAGAATCTCAATAACAGGCATAAAGGAGTCAGAGGGGGGATGAGTAGGAGGAATATGCTCAGAATCGTCCAGGGTGGAGTTCTTACAGAAAGTGTGAGCGAAGAGTTCAGCCTTAGAGACAGATGAGACGGTAGTGCTGCCGTCAGGGTTAAGGAGAGGAGGGAAAGAGGAAAAAAAGAAATTGGAGGAGATATTTTTGGCTAGACGCCAGAAGTCACGGGAAGAATTAGAAGAAGCAAGGTGTTGACATTTTCTATTAATATAAAAAGTTTTGGTAAGTCGGAGAATAGATTTGGCACGATTCCGGGCTGAAATGTTAAGATCAAAGTTAGTGGGAGTTCGAGGGCTGTGGAACCTTTTGTGAGCTGCCTCTCTTTCTTTAATAGCACGAGAACAAGCGTGATTAAACCAACGCTTTTTAGCATGAGGAGTAGAGAAAGTACGTGGAATGTATGCCTCCATTCCAGAGACAATGATCTCTGTGATGCGCTGAGCAAACACAGAGGGGTCTCTCTCCTAGAAGCAGTAATCATTCCACGGGAAATCGGTAAAAGTACATCCTCAGGTCGTCCCACCGAGCTGAAGCAAAATGCCAGAAGCATCGCTTCTTCGGCGGGTCCAGAGGATGTACAGGAGCGATAGGACAGGATACAGAAATAAGGTTATGATCGGAGGAGCCCAATGGAGAGAACAGTTTGACAGAGTAAGCAGAAGGATTAGAGGTAAGGAAGAGGTCTAGAATATTGGGCCTGTCTCCAAGACGGTCGGGAATACGAGTAGGGTGCTGAACCAACTGCTTTAGTTCGTTGAGGAGAGCAAAGTTGTAGGCTTGTTCACCAGGCTGGTCAGTGAAAGAGGATGAAAGCCAAAGCTGGTGGTGAACATTGAAATCTCCCAAGATGGAGATTTCAGCAAAGGGAGAGTGAGTCAAGATGTGCTCCACTTTAGAGCTCAAATAGTTAAACAATTTTACATAGTTAGTAGAGTTAGGTGAGAGATAAACAGCACAGATGTATTTAGTAATAGAATAATAATGAAGTCTTAGCCAGATGGTGAAAAATTCAGAAGAGTCAAAGTCGTGGGCACGGGAGCAAGTGATGTCGCTGCGCACGTAGGCACAACATCCAGCTTTGGATTGAAATTTAGGATAGAGATAGTAAGAGGGAACAGAGTAGAGGTTGCTGTCAGTAGCCTCAGAAACCTGTGTTTCGGTGAGGAAGAGAAGGTGGGGTTTAGAGGAGGAGAGATGGTGTTCCACAGAATGAAAATTAGAACGAAGACCACGAATGCTGCAGAAATTGATAAGGAGGAGGTTCGAGGAGTTATCAGGACACCTCTCAAGTCGGCAGCCAAAAGGAGAGTCCTCCCTGGGGGAATTTATGGTCCCCCCCCCAGGCGGGGACTCCGAGGCGGTGTTTTCGTTAGCCATTTAGAATTTAGAATTTTGGAAAAAGGTGTGTGTGTTGTGTGAATGTAGTGTGGTGTAGAAAGAGAGAGGAACTGTCTTTAGAGAGCATGCTGAACTGCTCTCTGGTATTGATGTGACAAAAGGGAAACGGTTAGTGAGGACATGGGAAGGGTCTTTGAAGGGCTTCAGCACCCTCCTCGCTTCCCATATATCCTCACCGGGAGTAGCTCACGCCCGTTCGGTAGGTGTCTTCCTACCTACTATTACTACTACTACTACTATTACTACTACTACTACTACTACTACTTGTACTACTATTACTTGTACTACTACTACTACTACTAATACTAATACTAATACTCCTACTACTACTACTACTACTACTACTACTACTACTACTACTACTACTACTATACCACACATTACACTACTACACACTACACACACACACACACACATTATTATTATTATTATATTATTATACACACACACACATTATTATTATTATTATTATTATTATTATTATTATTATTATTATTATTAGTTGTAGTAGTAGTAGTAGTAGTAGTAGTAGTAGTAGTAGTAGTAGCAGTACAATAAAAATAGTAATAACAATAATAATAATAATAATAATAATAATAATAATAATAATAATATCAGTTATAACAATAATAATAATAATAGTAATAATATCAATATCAACAACAAAAATAATAATAATAATAATAATAATAATAATAATAATAATAATAATAATAATAATAATAATAATATCAGTTATAACAATAATAATAATAATAATAGTAATAATATCAATATCAACAACAACAACAATAATAATAATAATAATAATAATAATAATAATAATAATAATAATATTATTATTATTGTTAATAATAATAATAATAATAATAATAATAATAATAATAATAATAATAATAATAATAATAATAATAATTTATAATATAAAGGGTGACTCACGGCCGTCTGCATGTCCTTTATAGACGTCCAAACGGTGATAGCTACGAACAGCATTAAATCTGCGGGCGAAACACCGCTGGATGGCAGAGAGTGGTGCTGGCTGGTTGCTGGCGGGAAGGCAGGAGGGGACGCGGTTGACGATGGTTTGGCGGGAAATTTGGTTTTATGTTCTTGGAAAGCAGTCTCGCAAATTATGCCGTGCAAAGCTGGTTATCATTTCCTTCGTTATATACACTGTACACTGTACAGTGCGAGTAGTACGGTGCGCAACTATACGTATAGTTTGGTCAACCTTTTCGTTTTTTTTTTTTTTTCTTCTTTTTTTTCTTTATTCTGTTGTAACCCGCTGGTGGGCACAAAAGGGAAACGACACACTGCTTGGACTAGCAATAATTGACTTAAGATCCTGGTACTTTTAGGAGTATTTAAAGGAGTTCGTAAGTTGGGGTGATGAAACGGTGTCGTCTTTCTTATATTTATTTTAGTCTACCTTAATACTACTTTAACGTTATAAAAGATAAAAATATTGTTAAAACCAGCGACTGGTTTACGAGACTCAATGTGCCTTCAGGTTTTCTCTCGCTGCTGGTTACTGACGTTAATACTGGTTTAACACTGAGAGTTTCTTCTCAAAAATCACACAATAAATCATCATAGAAATATCTTCTCAAAAATCACACAATAAATCATCATAGAAATATCTTCTCAAAAATCACACAATAAATCATCACAGAAATATCTTCTCAAAAATCACACAATAAATCGTCATAGAAATATAATCACTTAGTTTCTAATAATCCTAGACAAAACTACTAATACAATAGAACACAATAGATACGCTTTCCTCTACGGTACCGCTTCACTCCATACTCACAGTAAAACAGATGAATGCTCTGCCCATGTTGTCTAAGGGTGGACAACTGAGTGTGGTAGTGTACAGGGAGCTAGCAGGTGCTGGCTGATCTGAGCTCTCTCCTGTAGAATTGCTTCTTATATAGGGGGGTTTAGGCCTGACATACATACATACATCACGAGGGTAATATGGGAGTCATGTGAGTCTTACATCAAACTTATATAACCATCTTCCTAACCGGCATGGTCTATAGGGTTGGGTCGTGCGCCTGATTTTTTCCATTTCACGAGCTAGGGGGAGCACTGATAGATGTTATGTACAAGGAGCGTAGTGGTGAATATCATAGGAACAACCTTATGGGGTGTAGTCTATGGGTAAGGGATTCTAATCCTTATAATGAGGAGGGTGGCTGTCACGCGGGAGGTGACCACCCTAGTTGCTCGGTTTACGTTAACCTTTGACCCGTCGATGGATGTCTTGTTGATCGTGTTTTGACTGCTGGTAGATAGGTGTTGAGTTTGGAGAGACCCTGGCGCCTCGTCTTTATATCCTCCGGGTTCTTCGCTGTGTTCAGTGTTCTACAGTGTTCTTCAGTGTTCTTGTAAGGATGATGGTGATACTGCAGCTAGTGTAGTGAGTGGTGTCGCTTCTCGCGGGGCACCACATACCTCCCCCGTTAAGATAACGCCACGTCCTCGTGGCACGAAGCGTTCCGCCGGGCGGACGACCATCCTGGACCAAGACGGGGACGGCGGAAGAGCAGGGGAGGGGGCCCGCCAGAGACGGGGCCGAAGAGACGGGAGCAGGCCATTCCACAGGCGACGAAGAGGACCCCCGCGGCGGAGAATCCGAGAAGCAGCTACCCTCACCAAGGGAGGATGGGGGTGATGGTGTGTCCCGGAGCGACGGAGGCCTCAAGCGCGTGAAGCGCCGGAGGGAGGGCCAGCGGGGGGTCACAGCCGAGCAGGGCGGCGGCGGCGAGACCACCTCACGCCCGATGTGGAAGGGGGCGCGATGAACCGTCAGCGGGGCGTCACCGTCCATAGCAGCAGATGCAGGGAGGCTGAAGGCGCCGGAGTGGGCACTACAACCCATACCGAGGCTGAGGAGCCTCGTGCCGTTCAGCGTCGGCGTGTAAGTGGAGACAGGGCTGTCCGGGCAGACCATGGTGACCACCTGGGGAGCATTGGTAGCGAAGACCCAGCCCGCAGGAGACGGGATGAAGACCGGGGGGAAGACGTTCGAGAAAGAGGGCGATCTAGCAGCGCCGAACAGAAGTAGAGTAGACAGGGGCGACAGGGGGACATACATAAAGTAGATGGTTTTTAGTACAGCGGTCTAGAGAGTCTAGGAGCATATAATGTGTGCGGTCTTCAGAAACCGCGAGGTAGGTGGAAAGGGTGTCGGTGTGCAGAAAATATGGCGTGCCATCAAGATGAAAAAGGCAACGCGTCCATTTTAAATACATCGAACACATCAGAGGGATCCCCTTTAAAGGGGATTTGTAAGTAGAAGTGAAGGGTTCCTGAGGAAAGCGTACCTTTAGAAATAACCCTAGAAACATCTCTATATAATGCTAAATATTCATGGGCTGCAGGAAAAAGTAAGCCTGGGTAATGAAGTGAAGCGTTCCTGAGCACACGAAATAATATATCATTGGGAAGGAGGAGAGGGAACACTAGCGTCTGAGAAAGCTGCTGGAGGCCAAGCTTGAGGTTCAAAGTATCATGATGCAGGTCACTAAGCGGTAACTGAATGAGAAGGATAGTCTCCAAAATACGCATTTCCCCCTCGATATGCAAGGTTTGCAGTGAGAATTGACGGATAATGGCCGAAGCCAAAGCCGAGGCTGACTCCAGACGGGATATGGCAGAGTGAACATGACGGAGGTCCCGAACCGGGGCGTTGAGGACTTCCTGATGGATGTTGTTGACGTCTCTTCCGCCGACAGAGTGTAGAGATGGGAGATTTTCCCGTGGATTACGTCTATTTGGGCCTGAGTGGCCGTACCAAAAAAGAGGTTTGCAACCGAGCTAATGAAATCAACGGCTCCTCGCCGCAGGCGAGTCTGAAACGGGCTCTCATCCCTACCACTCATAGCCGACAGGAAGTTGTTGAGATCCTTGAACAATTTTGCGAAATCAGCGTGGAAGGAGTCTAGAGTCCGCCTCAGCAGCCCAACCGTAGGGAATGATTGATTCATATGTACAATGGACCATGACACTTCCGCGGTCAGACTCGCCACGTTGATGAGAGGACGTTGTATATCGGCCGTTTTGATGACGATGGGAACAACATAGTAACGTCCTGTCAACAGCATCTTAAAGACAGGGGAGAAGACTAGGCCGGGACGAATGGGTTGCTCTCGGGAGGGAGTAATGGAAGACAAGGAGAGGGCAACACCCAGGATCTTCAATGGCAGGGGACATCAGTTCGTTGGTCGTTGGCGATACTCAAGAGGGCGTTCCATGACATTGGGGAGAGAGGGAGGAACTGCATTGGAGCGTAACGAGCGACCGACACTCGGCTCGGAAGGAGCGGTAGGAGTCGGTGACAACGGCGTTACCGGAACCGGTGGGGAAGGCTCGGAAGGAGCTGCAAAGGAAAGTGGGAGCGGCTCCTCTGGGGGGTAAGTCATGGGGAGTGGGTCATCTTCAGATACCTGATCAGGGATAGGGTATGCACGTCTGACATTAGGAGAGTCATGGAAGCCAAGAGAGTTTTCGTGAATGACCTGAACATTGTTTGTGTGAACTGTCTTGATCTTACCACCTCTAACATGACGCAGTCGTAAGACTACAGGGCTTATTTTCTCTATTACCCTAAAAGGACCATTGAACAAGGGCTGGAGCTTTTTTGGTTCGCCCTTTGTACAGACATGCTTTAAGTAGACCCTATCTCCTACTTCCACCTGCTTTGGTTTGCATTTCTTGAACATTCTTTCTGACTTTTGTCTGACATAATTTATAGGTCCTCTGTGCGACACTAGAAGTGAATGCTTTATAGCTGTCGACATCATAACAAGGTTGGTTTTTGTTCTCTAGCATTTCGAAAGGAACATTTGGGTCACGTGAGAAAAGCAAGAAAAACGGCGAATCCCTTAGAACACGATGGTAGGCAGTGTTGTAGGCGTGTGTTGCAACCGGAAGCATTTGGTCCCAGATACTGCGATTGTCCTCGCACAAAGTTCTTAAGTTATTTATTAAGGTGCCATTAGGCCGTTCTATCACACCGTTCGCAGACGGGTGATAAGGAGTCGTCCTTAGATGATCAATCTGTAGCAACTGAGTCAACTCTCGTAAGAGAGTGTTGACGAACTCCTTCCCTTGGTCCGTGACTAGAATAGGCGGGATGCTGTGTACACAGACTACGTTCTTGTAGAACGCAGCTGCCACTTCCTTGGCTGCCTTCGTGCGAAGGGGGGTTGCTACCAAGAAGCGTGACAGGACGTCTATCACTGTCAGTACATACCTGTAGCCCTTGTCTGAAACAGACAAGGGTCCGACAATGTCCATATGGACTCTGTCAAACGGTTGGCCAACCTCTGGATACCTCATAAGTGGAGCTGGCGGGGATCCCCTCTTTTTAAAACGACAACAGACAGGACAAGATCTGACATATTGTTCCACGTCCGCCTTCATTCCCGGCCAGTACGCAAACTTGCGACAACGTGCCAACGTAACCTTAGTGCCTCCATGCCCTGCAGGTAGCATGGAATGCGCTAGAGCCAGCGCGTTAGGAATGTAGCTTGGTGGGACGATAACCAGTCTTTTCTGCTTGTTGTATTCATCGCAAACATCGCGGTAGAGAATGTTGTTCTCTACACACACTTCACTAAGAGGCAGTTTTTTGAAGTGCCTCTTAGCTGCATTTAACGTTACTTTGCTCCTCTCTGCAACCTTCGTCTCATCTTCGTTACTGCCGGCGTTCTGTTTAAGAGCATGCTTTATTTCTTTTAGCTCAGGATCACGATCCTGGTGCTCCATAAGTCCTTCAAGACTCCAGTGGAGAAACTTTTCCTGCTTGTCTTGTCCCTTTGGAGAGGTGACAGACACATCTTGTCCACCTGTAAGGTTGACAGAAATAATCCGAGCATCCACCCGCCTTCTATCACGTCGCTCTCCTGATTCCTAATTCTTGACAAGAAATCTGCTACCATGTTACTGGAGCCTGGTAGATAATCAATAGTAAAGTCAAATTCTCCTAGAAGCGTCTGCCAGCGTGCAATCCTGCTACTAGGAACTGTGCTTTTTAAGAGCCAAGTAAGTGGCCTATGGTCCGAGAGAATGTGAATCCTATAACCCAAAACAAGGGGTCGGTTAGTACTGAGGCCGTATATGACTGCTAAAGCTTCTCTCTCAACCGCTGAGTAGTTACGTTCCGCTCCATTCAGGGTTCTACTGAAATATGCTATGGGACGCAAACTGCCATTTTCATCCTTTTGTTGCAACACACCACCTATTGCCTGATCAGACGCATCTGTGGTGAGGTGGAATGGGTTCCGAAAATCCGGAAAGGCCAAAACAATGTCAGTCGTTAGACTGTTCTTTAGTGTATTAAAAGCCTGCAGTGCCTCCTCATTCCACTCCAGATGCGTCTTGTCATTTTTTGTCACCTTTTTCCCTTTTAACAATTGATTGAGAGGGGTCGCTATCTTTGCAAAATCTTTGATAAACTTCCTGTAGAAATTAACTAGCCCCAAAAATCCTTGTAACTCTTTTACTGTTTGTGGAGGAGTGAGTTGTTGCACTGCGTGTACCTTTGAGGGCTGTGGCTTTAAGCCAGATGCACTAACAATGTGACCCAGGTAATCTACTTGTTCTTTGAAGAAGGAACACTTATCTAGTCTTAGGGACAGGTGAGCCTTCTGTAACCTATCTAGGACTGCATGAAGGTTCTTTAGGTGATGGTCCATGTCTTTCCCTTGTATTATCAAATCATCAAGGTATACATGTACAATTCTTCCTGTCAGACCTATGAGGACTTGATTCATGATCCTCTGGTAGGCGGCAGGTGCAGTTTTTAATCCAAAGGGGACTGTAGTGAATTCATAGAGGCCATAAGGTGTCGTGAAGGCTGTCAAGTGTTTGGATTCCTCTGCCAATGGGACTTGATGGTAGCCCTGGCGCAAATCAAGTGAGGTGAACACTTTACTTTCCCCTAACTGTTGTAAAATGAGGTTAATGTTAGGGAGGGGGTGTCTGTCATCAATTAATTCATCGTTCAAAGCGCGGAAGTCGAGACAAAGTCTGACTCCGCCATCCTTTTTGGCTACAGGGACTAGGGGTGCACTGTAGGGTGACGCACTAGGGCGTATGATACCCTGGGCCTCTAGGTCCTTGAGCTGAGTCTCTATCTCTTTATGATATTTTACTGGAATTGGGTATGGCTTTTTATATATAGGCTTGTCATCCTTAAGCCTTAAAGTGTGAACATAAGAGGGAGTAATAGTGAGGGGCTCATGTTTCAGAGCAAACACATCAGGGTACTTGCGGGTTAGGCCCTTCAGACAGCTGTTTTCCCGTAGTGAAGGGGAAAACAGATCGTCTATCATCTTATCTAGCTCCTTTTGTTTATTAGGCTGGGTGACAGGCGGTTTTTTACCCGTTGACTTGGTGACGGCCGCAACACATTCACTAGCTGATGACTGATACTGTTCTGAGTGACATGAATAAATGTGTCCCATCACTTCACCTGTTGGCATCTCTATTGTTTCTTCAGTTGGGTTAGCATAGGGGATGATGAATTTACCTTTGGTTTGATTAACGTTAGGGGTTAAAGTTACTAATCCAGGAAACAAAAATGAAGAAGGGGTATCATTGGACCTGGGTAGGAAGAAGGCTTGCTGGGCTCTGCCAATCTCTGCCTCCAGAGCGACATACCCTGCCGTGCCTGGTAGCAAGGACGCCACATTAATAGCGTATGCTTTCACTGGTACTTCCTTCATCTCGTCTAAGGTAGGTTTACGGTCGGTTACTCAATCTTCTGGATACGGGCTCATATCGTCCGCAGCCAGGGAATAAACTTCCACCGGGTAGGCGCCCACCATCACACTAAACTGCCCAGGTGTGGCTAGCGGTGCAGCAACCACCTTTTGCCTCCACATAAATTGTAGACCCAACAAAACTGCTGTTGGTAACACTACACCTTGTGATATTACTACAAATTTTTCTGTAATTTCTCCGTGCCCAAAGTTCACAACTACTTCGGCTATTCCTTTATTAGGGATTTGAGTCCGATCTACCCCTTGTATGGAGAGAGGTTCTGCATCTATTATCTTCCCGCCCACCTTATTGAATAAGTCTTCCTCTATTAGGGACACTCCTGCTCCTGTGTCTAGCATCGCGTAAATCATCTCCTTTCTCGCATCAGTGCCTACACACAGTTTTAGTGTGAGGGCATTAGTCGGCCCGTGGACTGCCGCAGTTATTCTGGGGTCGGCATTTTTTTTTTGTTCCTCTCCTGGTCAGGGTTGCTTCATGAGTCACGGGGTGAGGGGCTGGCCGGGTACTCCGGGCGCCACGCGGCGCAAGGCGAGACAGGTTGGCGCCTGTTCCGAGAGTGTTGTGGCGGTGCTGGTACTGAGAGTACCGGGGGCCCGTTGGAGGGTGATAGGCACCTCTACACTGTCGTCCATATGTACAATCGCGGGCCATGTGTCCTAAATACCCACAAGCATAACATGTGGGTGGGGCAGACGCGCGCCCATGTGAGCGTGTGGATGGTGCGGCGTGCCGCCCTCCCCTTTGGGATATCAGGTTACGCGGCTGGCCTGAAGGACGTTGGGGACAGCCTTGTGAGGAATGTTTGGGTCCGGATGCCTGGGTGGAACAGACGTTCAGCACTTTCGTTTCTTTGGCGATATCGGCATCGGATAACTTCGACTCTGGATGAGCTTTGATATACTCATACCCTTTCTTTAATATCTTCTGTGGGTCCTTCTTTTCTTCCTCCGTTATGATGAGTAAAAAGGCCGGAGGGAGAGCCTCTGTAAGCCGTAAAGCCGTTATCTAGCAAACTGGCATGGGCAGGTTTGAGAGCTATCAACTCGTCTCTCAATGTCTCTAGCCGAATGAGGATGGTGCGGATGTTTTCTCCTGTCCGCCGTTTTGCCTCTCCCAATCCTTTCTGGAGGACCGAAAAGGTCCTTACTGCGGGAAACACGCGTAGGAAGTCTTCCTTTACTTTTTCCCAATCCTGTCCACACCTGGCGATACAACCGAGGAGATGATCGCGCGCTGCTCCCAGGGCATATTGTTTGGCTAACTCAGTCTTTCCGGTAGTGTCCCAATTTGCCTGTGTCCGGCTTTCAATATCCTCTATCCATTTCTTTGCTAGTTTATGACATGGGAAGTTTGGTGCTTTGGTACTTTTTTCTTCTCCTCCACAAAAATGTAAGAGTCCCTGTACTCTACTAAAATCATTCAAGGTATGACGGCTAAGTAGCGCGACAAGATCATCATGGTCGAGGGTGACCGCTTTGTCACCTTTGGTGGATGTGGGAGTGACTTCGTCCGGCATGTTTAACTCTAAAGTCTAAAGTCTTGTTTCCGTAATCCCAAGATTACTGTCTTCTCCCTCGCTTTCGGATGTGGACATACACCAATACAATACCAATATAAAGTGCAAGTTTCACCACCCCACACCTGACACCAATGTTGTAACCCGCTGGTGGGCACAAAAGGGAAACGACACACTGCTTGGACTAGCAATAATTGACTTAAGATCCTGGTACTTTTAGGAGTATTTAAAGGAGTTCGTAAGTTGGGGTGATGAAACGGTGTCGTCTTTCTTATATTTATTTTAGTCTACCTTAATACTACTTTAACGTTATAAAAGATAAAAATATTGTTAAAACCAGCGACTGGTTTACGAGACTCAATGTGCCTTCAGGTTTTCTCTCGCTGCTGGTTACTGACGTCAATACTGATATAACACTGAGAGTTTCTTCTCAAAAATCACACAATAAATCGTCATAGAAATATCTTCTCAAAAATCACACAATAAATCGTCATAGAAATATCTTCTCAAAAATCACACAATAAATCGTCATAGAAATATCTTCTCAAAAATCACACAATAAATCGTCATAGAAATATAATCACTTAGTTTCTAATAATCCTAGACAACACTACTAATACAATAGAACACAATAGATACGCTTTCCTCTACGGAACCGCTTCACACAATACACCCAGTAAAAAAGATGAATGCTCTGCCCATGTTGTCTAAGGGTGGACAACTGAGTGTGGTAGTGTACAGGGAGCCAGGTGCTGGCTGATCTGAGCTCTCCGTAGAATTGCTTTATATAGGGGGTTTAGGCCTGACATACATACATACATCACGAGGGTAATATGGGAGTCATGTGAGTCTTACATCAAACTTATATAACCATCTTCCTAACCGGCATGGTCTATAGGGTTGGGTCGTGCGCCTGATTTTTTCCATTTCACGAGCTAGGGGGAGCACTGATAGATGTTATGTACAAGGAGCGTAGTGGTGAATATCATAGGAACAACCTTATGGGGTGTAGTCTATGGGTAAGGGATTCTAATCCTTATAATGAGGAGGGTGGCTGTCACGCGGGAGGTGACCACCCTAGTTGCTCGGTTTACGTTAACCTTTGACCCGTCGATGGATGTCTTGTTGATCGTGTTTTGACTGCTGGTAGATAGGTGTTGAGTTTGGAGACACCCTGGCGCCTCGTCTTTATATCCTCCGGGTTCTTCGCTGTGTTCAGTGTTCTACAGTGTTCTTCAGTGTTCTTGTAAGGATGATGGTGATACTGCAGCTAGTGTAGTGAGTGGTGTCGCTTCTCGCGGGGCACCACAATTCCAACTTTGGATCTTTCAGTCACAGTGAAAACCGGGGACATTTCCGCGGGGACAGCAGTAGCCGGGGACAGGCTACTGAAAATGGGGACTGTACCCGGAAACCGGGGACGTCTGGTCACCCTATTAAATATTCTCATCAATACGCTTTAGAGATTTGAAGATGCTGCTTCCCGACATGGGTGGGAAATCGAAATATATTACGAAAGCACTCCTATTATAGTCGCCGTGGGTAAGTGTATAACTTAGAAATGGTGTAGATTTGAAGAATGATGCGAAGGAAGAATACAAAAATAATAAAAAAAAGTGTAAACGTAGCTTATGGAACTTAACAATGGGGGTGTAACTGACAAATCGAAGATGAAAATTCAACACGAGTGATAATGTCAGTCTTCTCTCCTGAGTCTTGGATCATCCTCGACGCAGCACGACACACCAATCCTCGACGGAAATAATAACACGCTTGCAAAGCACCAAAGACGGACACTGCCATGTTAAATGAAAAAAAAATAAAAACAGACGGTAAGTTGAGATGTAATATTAAACGAGGAGATTTATGGATAAGAAAACTAGCCTTGAGTTAGTGAATAACAATAGATGTTCTTTTTAATCGTGCAAATGGAAACAATACTGAAGTTCGCTGTCGTGCTCTCTGTCCGGTCATCTGTGCAGGCGTCCCAGGGCGAGCTACATGCTACCCATCAGGGCGGTCACCACACGCCCTTGAGGGGCTGCATCCCCACGTTCCCTGAGGCGAGGCCTGCGAGGAGAGAACATGTATAAGGCATTATAGGGAGTGATTCATTAGTACTATAGTCACTGTGCATCAAAATGATCCAGAAGCCTCCCAGACTCTGCCATAACGATGGGAGCCGACTGGATGGAAGAAAGAAGGTTGGAGTGAGGCGTCCATATAGGTCCATATTCTGAAACGTATCGGGCTCCCATTACCACTGTTGTCCAAGGCCGCAGAGAAGATTAACTGGTTCTCAAGGGTGATTCATAATGCAGAAGTCGGATGAATCTATCACTAGGGCGGCAAAACAGTCCATGAAAATCCCAACTACTTCTACGAGAGGCTTTTCAAACAGGCGTGCAATGGTGCCAATACGTTCAGGAGTACGGGCTGTGTTACCTTGCAGCAAGGGTGAGGGAGGGAGCGGCAATGGTGCCAATACGTTCAGGAATACGGGCTGTGTTACCTTGCAGCAAGGGTAAGGGAGGGGGCGGCAATGGTGCCAATACGTTCAGGAGTACGGGCTGTGTTACCTTGCAGCAAGGGTAAGGGAGGGCGCGGCAATGGTGCCAATACGTTCAGGAGTACGGGCTGTGTTACCTTGCAGCAAGGGTAAGGGAGGGGGCGGCAATGGTGCCAATACGTTCAGGAATACGGGCTGTGTTACCTTCCAGCAAGGGTAAGGGAGGGGGCGGCAATGATGCCGATACGTTCAGGAATACGGGCTGTGTTACCTTGCAGCAAGGGTAAGGGAGGGGGCGGCAATGGTGCCAATACGTTCAGGAATACGGGCTGTGTTACCTTGCAGCAAGGGTAAGGGAGGGGGCGGCAATGGTGCCAATACGTTCAGGAGTACGGGCTGTGTTACCTTGCAGCAAGGGTAAGGGAGGGGGCGGCAATGATGCCGATACGTTCAGGAATACGGGCTGTGTTACCTTGCAGCAAGGGTAAGGGAGGGGGCGGCAATGATGCCGATACGTTCAGGAATACGGGCTGTGTTACCTTGCAGCAAGGGTAAGGGAGGGGGCGGCAATGATGCCGATACGTTCAGGAATACGGGCTGTGTTACCTTGCAGCAAGGGTGAGGGAGGGGGCGGCAATGATGCCGATACGTTCAGGAATACGGGCTGTGTTACCTGCAGCAAGGGTAAGGGAGGGGGCGGCAAGGATGCCGATACGTTCCGGAATACGGGCTGTGTTACCTTGCAGCAAGGGTGAGGGAGGGGGCGGCAATGATGCCGATACGTTCAGGAATACGGGCTGTGTTACCTTGCAGCAAGGGTAAGGGAGGGGGCGGCAATGATGCCGATACGTTCAGGAATACGGGCTGTGTTACCTTGCAGCAAGGGTAAGGGAGGGGGTGGCAATGATGCCGATACGTTCAGGAATACGGGCTGTGTTACCTTGCAGCAAGGGTGAGGGAGGGGGTGGCAATGGTGCCGATACGTTCAGGAATACGGGCTGTGTTACCTTGCAGCAAGGGTGAGGGAGGGGGTGGCAATGGTGCCGATACGTTCAGGAATACGGGCTGTGTTACCTTGCAACAAGGGTGAGGGAGGGGGCAACAATGGTGCCGATACGTTCAGGAATACGGGCTGTGTTATCTTGCAGCAAGGGTAAGGGAGGGGGCGGCAATGGTGCCGATACGTTCAGGAATACGGGCTGTGTTACCTTGCAGCAAGGGTAAGGGAGGGGGCAACAATGGTGCCGATACCTTCAGGAATACGGGCTGTGTTACCTTGCAGCAAGGGTGAGGGAGGGGGCGGCAATGGTGCCGATACGTTCAGGAATACGGGCTGTGTTACCTTGAAGCAAGGGTGAGGGAGGGGGCGGAGCTTTTGGATAACTTTTGTGTCCGACGGCTATGGTAAAAGTATTGCTGATCTCCAAGACACATAAAAGAGAATAACTAGATTCCAGCCAAGGTTTTGCTTCTTTCTTATTACATATAAACATGAGAGGAGCTGATAGACAATTAATACATCAGCAACACCCGGAAGCATGATGAGGCTTGATAAATTTATACTTGCAACATTATCTTTAATTACTAATCTGAATAAGGAGTTAAACGTCTTGCAAACCGAGTGTTTCACCCTTTTTTTATGGTCACTTTCATGTTATTAAAGAAAAACTTCCATCGTCATCCTAGTTCGCTGTGCTCAGCTTTTTCAGGTCAACTAAAAACAATGTGTCACACACAGGAAACTCGTTTCCTACTCACCTCGCGACGCTCACGTCCAGGGAAGGGCATCCTGCCTGTGGGGGAACATGTGAAATGACAAGAGTAAATACTAAACAAAGATGGAAGAAGAGTTTGAATATACTCATATTGTGACTCACACTTTAGCCACCATGACACGCAGGAAGAAATTCCAACATATCGTTGTTGGTATATACTTTTCTTTGTACGGGGAACACTTTGACGCATTTGTTTTTTTCATATAAACCACTTTATATATACCCATTAGTCTCTTTTCGTTCGAGTAAAGTTTGTGATAGAAAAATCGTAAACTTACTCATCAACATGTATTTATTTAAGTGCTACCATGCTGCTATGTAAGTATTAGATAATTTAGATAATTAGACAATAAAAAAAATGGAGTCTGAATGTATAATTTCTCTTGAGTCAACTTAGACCTTAGACAGACACAATAAGAGCTGTTTGAATACCAACCTGCCTCCACGGCGTGCCTGGGCCCCAGCACCAGCACCAGCACCACCGCCAGGAGCACGGACAGCCACGCCAGGCACCGCATGGTCAGCTAGTTCGAAGGAGCCTTCTGTGCCTTCTTTTGGAACAGAGGAGAAAAGGAGTCAGAAAACGTTCTTTGTCTTCTGTCGCCGCCGGTCTGCTTGACTCCCGCCTCTGCTGCCTCTTAAATACTTTTCCTGCAGCCACTGTCATGAGTAGATGAGGTTGCCATGGTTTAACCCAATAAATTACCAGACTTTCTTCTATATCTATCGGGTATATCCCACGAGCTTCAGGTGGCAGGAATTCCCTCTCGGGAGAACCCCCAGGAGGACAGCTCCCTCTGGCTGGGCTGCAGATGGTGGCCAATTGACCACCTATTGTCGAAACTCCACTCTCTCTTGTAGGAGTCAGATAGGCTGTGAGGAAGGTGAAGAGTGGAAAGGTAGCTGGAATTTATAATATCAGCTCAGAGATGTTGATGGCTGGGGGTGAAGCCATGATCCGTGTGTTGCATGCGGTGCTGTCTGTCGTGTGGCAGTCTGATGCCATTCCTTTTGACTGGAAAAGGGGGTTGTTATTCCTATCTGGAAAGGGAAATGGTACCGACAGGACTGCAACAATTATCGTGGTAGTACACTGCTCAGTGTGCCGGCCAAGGTGTTCGCTCATTTGCTGCTCATGCGAATTTGATCTCATCTGCTAAAGTTTCAAAAACCTGAGCAATCCGGGTTCACGCCCTGCAAGTCAACAATTGACCGAATCCTAGCACTTCGGGTCCTCGTGGAACCCCGACGTTTCGACAGGGGTTGCTCGCAGCCTATATCAATCTCAAGAAGGCTTTTGAGTCAGTGCATTGCAGGGTTGGCAATGATTAAATCAAATTGATTTAATCAAATGATTAAATCATTGATTTTTTTACTAAAAAAATCATGATTTTTTTTATTTTTTTGATTTTTTTGATTTTTTTACTAAAA
Organism: Eriocheir sinensis; assembly: GCF_024679095.1. Taxonomy (NCBI): domain Eukaryota; kingdom Metazoa; phylum Arthropoda; class Malacostraca; order Decapoda; family Varunidae; genus Eriocheir; species Eriocheir sinensis. The sequence goes on from NC_066519.1 coordinate 3,914,130, forward strand.
AGTATTCCATAAGTTAAATGATGTGCTCCAAGGATGGTAAAGTAAAACAACCTATTATTCATTTATTCCCTTCATGGTATATACCATTAAATAAATAAATAAATAAAATAAAAAATAAATAAAATAAAATAAAATAACGAAAAAAAATTAAAGTAATCCTACATTAAGTTTATTCACTCAGAGGCTTTCTGTGATGACCCTAGTTATGGTTTTTGTAAATGAAAACGAGTTTTGCAGCTTTCTCTATCCCTAACCTATTTCTAAGCTTAGAATGAACAAGACCAAATGAAGAAAAAATCCTCTCTACCCCAGAACTTGAGGCTGTTGTTGTAAATAATTTCCTAACCAAATCAGAAAAATAATTTTGTCTTCAACAATCTTGCCCAAAGAAAGCCATGCAAGTGGTCCAGCATTAAGTGAATGAGCAGAAAACATGTATGGCTGAAATGGAGGAAGTTCTGCCTTATATATCATTATAAGAGAGAGTGCTGAAGGGCAATTTTCATTGATCCAATTCATTCCCATGTTTTCCTCCTCCATAGTTAGTTTTTTTCCCTTGTAAGCTGGATGTAGTATATTTGCTAAATAGTGAACAGGGGTGAGGGCTAGTTTCATTCGTTTCATGAAATGATCTTCAATGACAGCACTATCACCTGACCGAACTGATTCCTCTGCAAGCTTATTCTGTAAATCTTTCCACACCTCAGTAGCTTCTCCTATGTCACATCTGTCCCTCTGAACTTTATCAAGTGCTATGGCAATGAGCTTCAGAATTTTCAGCATATCTTCTGCAGATCTTTTTATGTATGTGTCCATCACCTTCCTTATAATAACTGGATCCAGTTGGTTTCTTTTTTCACCATCACACACAGATACTAATATTGGCCAGTTGTTTAGGTAACCTTCTAAGCAATCAGACAGTGTATTCCACCGTACGTCTTGAGGCACGATGAAGGTTGAACCTCCTGCGGCTTTGTATGCTGCTGAGGCTGTGTGGTTGTTCCGAAAGTATTTAACAATCTTCACAATATGTTCTTTAATGTTACCAATTTCTAAATCTTTTGCTAGCACTGACTGTGACTGACCAACTGGTGGAAAATACATGTACTGTACTGAGCTTAGGGAGTTCTCTTGCTCTAATGTTGCCAACTTGCCATATGTTTTTTACTAGTTAAAAATCAGCCTCCTTTAGTCTTTACTAACTTGGGATTCAATGTATCATAATAATAACCAAGGTTAGCAACCAAACAGTAACAGAATAAAAGTAGATATTCTTCTGTGTGGTAATAATATAAAATGCTGTCATGAAAATAACTTCAGGCAACTCTGTCTGTCCTAAACCTGGTCCTGTACCAACTACAAACAAGTATTGAACACGTATGTATCAGGATCCTTGACTGTGCTCACACTTACACGCCCTAAACTCAAACTTGAAGTAACCTATGGAGATTTTCAAATCACTCAGTAGGATATATATATATATATATATATATATATATATATATATATATATTTATATATATATATATATATATATATATATATATATATATATTTTTTTTTTTTATTTTTAATAAAAAAATCAAAAAAATCAAATAAATCAATTAAATCAAAAAATTCAATGATTTTTTGATTTTTTTGATTTTTTTATAAAAATCAAAAAAATCACCAACCCTGCACTGCATTGTGAGTCACTCTGGGATATTCTGCGGATCCGTGGGATTCCTGCAAGGATTGTTGACCTGATGACTGGCTGTTACCTTGGGACTGAGAGTGCTCAGAAGTGTGGGGTAAGTGTTACCGGCTTCTTTCCTTTTACTTCAGGTGTGAGGCAGGGGTACGTCCTTGCTCCATCACTTTTCAACACTTGCATGGACTGGGTACTGGGCAAAGTTGCTGATCAATGTCGTTGCGGAGCAATTGTTGGCGACATCAAGGTCACTGATTCTGTTTTTACCGACCGTGCTGTACTCCCCGTGGACTTGCTGGAGGTCCCGGTGATGGCTCTCGAAGTGCTGCATGATGAAGCACAACCTCTGGGACTGATGGTCTCCTGGGCCAAAACCAAGGTCCAGTCGTTTGGAGGCTAGCTGGATAACACAGTTCAGTGTGTCCATGTATGTGGTGAACATGTCGAAGTCACCAAAAGCTTCACACATCTCGGTAGCGTAGTGTATAACAATGGAGGGTCTCACCAGGAAGTCACTCGATGGACTGGCCTGGCCCAAGGCGTTATGGACTTGCTCAACACGAGTTTATGGCGCTTCGATAACTATGCAGGCGGACAAAGATTTGTATCTTTAAGTCATTTGTGCTTCCTGTCTTACTGTATGGCTGTGAGACATGGACACTGAATACTAACTTGGAGAGGTGTGTCGATGCCTTTGGTACCAAGAAGACCACCTATCAACCCGGACTCTAGATTCTAGGATTAAAAATGAGCTCCGGGAGGGCAGCATGAGCCAATGCAAGATGGCACCACTATAAACACTCGCCTGCGCCAGAACGGGCTGGGCCGACCATCAGGCCCCACCGGGAAGAAGCCTACCGGCGCAATAGGCCGTGACGTAAAAAAAAAAAAAAAGTGCCTTCGCAGGATCATGGGGTACCGCTGGGATGACTTTGTATTAAACAAGTGATTAATCCGTGAAACTGAATTAAGGCCTGTTACCAGCTAAGTCCGTGAACGCCAACTCCGGCTTTTTGGGTACATGGCGCGCCTCCCGTACATCGATCCTGCTCCCATGGTTGTTTCAGTATGAGACATCTCTGAGTGCAGGAGAGCAAGGGGACGCCCTCGTAACTCATGGCTGGGGTAAATCAGCCAATCCTGCCGGGAGGGACTTGGGATGGACAGGGCAGCTGCATGGGAGCTTGCTCGGGGGGATCCCCGGGAGCATGGACAGCGAGTGAGTGAAGCGACGCGCCACCGGGCGTATACTCTCCATTATTAGTTATGAGGACAGACGGTAAGGTAGAGTTTAGGGCATACACAATAGCTACGCATGGCCTCAGTGTTCATCTCCGTCACGTTAGCCCTTAAGTCTGTGAAGGGAAAAATCCATTACCAGG
>NC_066519.1:3917214-3957214 GCF_024679095.1 Eriocheir sinensis
ATAGCCTATCAACCACAGGCTCTGTTAGCTTAAGAATAATATGATTGCAAAGTCTGTAATACTAAATAAAGATGGTTGTCGGCCACAGTCATGGGCGAACTGGGGCCAATGAATTGCTTTGTGAAAGAATATGAGAAAAGATACCTCTCACAACGCAACTCTAATAGATGGAGGCCCGTTAAAAAAAAGTAGTAGTAGTAGTAGTAGTAGTAGTAGTAGTAGTAGTAGTAGTAATAGTACAATAAACATAGTAATAACAATAATAATAATAATAATAATGATAAAAAATAATAACAATAATATCAGTTACAACAATAATAATGATAATAATAATAATAATAATAATAATAATAATAATAATAATAATAATAATAATAGTAATAATAATACTAATACTAATACTAATACTAATAATAATAATAATAATATTATTAATAGTAATAATAATAATAATTTACTATATAAAGGGCGACTCACGGCCGTCTGCATGTCCTTTAGAGACGTCCAAGCGGTGATAGCTACGAACATAGTCTTTATATGTTTTTGAAGTGTACTATGCTCCCTAGTAATCGTTACACATAATATAAGAACGTCATGTCACGGAGTCTTACGCCGGCCCACAATTGTTTATCATATAAGAAATTTGTCGTTTTTCTGTGTCTTATTTCTTCGGGGCAGCGCCGGGTACTTCAGCTAGTAATAATAATAATAATGATAGTAATCATAATAATAATAATAATAATAATAATAATAATAATAATAATAATAATAATAATAATAATAATAATATCAGTAATAACAATAATAATGATAATTTCTAGAATCTGGACTATTAAATGTGTGGCGTGGCGTGGAGGTGGGAGAGGGGGAGAGGGATGGTGTTGTGGGGGTGGGGAGGGGGAAGTGTTGAGTTTTTTATGTTGATGTTTTTTGTTGAATTTTCATTGATGTTTTTATGATGTTTTTTATGTTGATTTTTTTCATGATGTTTTTATATGTTGATGTTTTTTGTTATTTTTATGTTGTGTTTTTTTTCACGTTTTTTGTTGATGTCTTTATATTTTAATGTTTTTGTTTTTTGTGTGTATTTTTTTATTGCAATATCTTTGTTTTTTTGTATAATTACTACTATTACTACTATTGCTACTACTACTACTACTACTACTACTACTACTAACTACTACTACTACTACTGTTTCTACTACTATACAACTACTGCTACTTTTGGGGAGGCGGTGGCTGAGTGTTTAGCGTGAAGGCCCCGCGTTCAGGAGCTCCAGGAGGGACGCAGGTTCGAATCCTGGCCGCCGCACAGCTGAGGTTTTTCAGTCATCGCCGAGTGGCCTAAGACCACACATATGCTGGCCTGAAGACCACCCGTCAACCCGGGCTCTAGATAACTTCTCCAAAGAGAGGCTCAAAGATGAGTTCCGGGATGCAGCATGAGCCAACACAAGATGGCGCCACTATAAACACTCGCCTGCGCCAGAACGGGCTGGGCGACCATCAGGCCCCACCGGGACGAAGCCTACCGGCGCAATAGGCAGCGACGTAAAAAAAAGAAATAAAACTACTATACTACTAGTGCTTCTACTATTACTACTACTACTACAACTAGTTTTACTACCACTGCTACTATTACTACAACTACAACTCAAACTTATTATATATACAAATTCTTCTCTCTAAGATATCTAGATCAAGGGATCGCAGTAATAACCTCACTGTTTTTTTCCTTAAGATAATGCGGTGGATGTCATCCCGCACATACGCTTCCTCTTTTTCTTCAGTTAAGATTTTAAGTCTCAGGAGACCGCTCTCACCAGGTAATTTCGTGTCACATATACTAACGTTCTGTCCCAATGACTCTCGAGGTGGATTGTTTCTTGTCCAATTCTTTTATATCTTCACCTTACTTACTATTTTTACTATTACCACGGCCACTACTATTACCATTAATAATACTACTACTACTACTTCTTATCACCTTCCTCCTCCTCTTTCTCCACGCTTGTCAAGGTGTTCCGTTTCTAGTCTTTAGAATGCGGTTCATTTGGGTGACGGGGAGGAGAGGGTGAGCATGGTAATAAGGCGGCGCGATGGGGCTGAAGGAGAGTGACTGACAGCAATGGTCTTCGCTTCCTCCCATGAACGTTCATCGTGCTTGGTACGTTTTCACGTACCCTTTTCAGGCGTTTTCGCGTCTTGTTGAGGAAGCAGAGGATGGGCTGATAGCGGGATGTAAGTGGACGAAGGGACAAATAGTGATGATAATAAAACAGATAGTAACAACGAGAATGGCGGATGTTGAAGCAAGAAGACATTGATCTCTGAGCCATGACCCTGCCTTGGTGTCCGGGCACGCTGAGCAAGTGCACCCCACTGACCAGTTCCGCCCCCTGCTGGCGGCCGGGAGCTGATTGTAAGTGAACTGAGCCGAGGGTCAGGAGTCACGAGCACCTTTTTCATGGCAAGGAGACCGCCTGGCGCGAAAAACGATGCACAAAGAAAATAACAGACAAAAGAACGAGAGGCCAGAGGAGAGGTCAGCTGACGGAGAGGAAACAGATACCTCCTGAAAGAGTTGGAGGTTAGGGCAGGGAGAGAGGCACCCAGAGTTTGCTGTGGGGAAGGGACAAAAGGAGACAGGTGAATGAGGGAAAAGGGAGAGAGAGAGAGAGAGAGAGAGAGAGAGAGAGAGAGAGAGAGAGAGAGAGAGAGAGAGAGAGAGAGAGAGAGAGAGAGAGAGAGAGAGAGAGAGAGAGAGAGAGAGAGAGAGAGACAAGAGAGAGAGAGACCCATTTTCCTGTAGGCTGAGGGGAGAGAGATCAAAGTGGGACAGAGACGAGATAATAGAAAAGAAGGAGGAGGAGGAGGAGGAGGAGGATGGTAGATGTGGTTGCATTATAGTGGGTTGGGTATGAGGGATCATAGGTGTCGATTGAGACTGTTTATGGGTATGAAGAAGGGAGGGGATGAGAAGGTCAGGGGATGGTTTTGGCAGGTATGTATAGCTGCAGTTGTGGGGTGGAGGGCTGGGGCAGAGTAGTTAGTCCATGAGGGCAGGGTGTAGGGAGTGGTTGAAGTGGCAGATGTATGTAGTCATGGTGGTGGTGGCAGTGGAGAGCTATGGGGTTTAAGGAGGTGGGTAACACATGTGGGAGGGGTTAAAAGTGGCTATGGAAGTGTGTATGGTAGTCATGGTAGGTGGGTAAGGTGGTTGTGGTCATGTGGGAAGTTGAATAGTTCGTTCAAGTGAGAGTGGCAAGTAGTACAGTCGTTATGAAGGTGGTATGATGGTAGTCATGGTAGTGGGTGGGGTATGGGTGGAGGGGTCATGGGTGTTGAATTGTAGTGAAAATGGGGTGGTAATTGGTGTGAGGGAAGGAAATGCCAGGATAGTTTTATGTAGGTATATGGTAGCCATGGAACAGGTATGGTGGGAGGGTCAGTGGGTTTATGGGAGTGTAAATATTGGTGGGGCTGTTGAAGGTGGCTGCAGGTATGTAGGAGAAGGTAGCAATGGTAGCAGGGTGATGGTAAGGGTAGGTATATGGCAGAAATGATAAGGTGGTATGTAGTATGATAGTACTGTGTTATAAGGTTTGGCAGGTGTATGGTATTAATGGGTAGTGGTGCGCAGGTGGCAGCAAGTGGCATGATGGGTGGTAGGTATGGCATGGTAGCAGGTGGCATGAGTTTATGCAGTGTATGGTGTTTGCATTATATTCTACAGAGTTATGGTAGAGGAGAGTAATAGGGCAGGGTAGCAATGTAGCAGGGTATGTGAGGCAGGCGTGTGTATGGTAGTAATAGTAAGGGCAGTAGGGTAGGTGGTATGGTAGTATTATTAGCAGGTATGCCTGAGAGGTGTGTACAGAATGTAGAGAAAGGTATGGTGGGCATGGCAGGGTGTATGGGTAATGTTAGCAGTTGGGCAGTAGGGTATGGTGGTGCATGATATTATTACAACAGGTATATGGACGGTATGTGTTATATGTACGGTAGTAAAATGGTGTGTTAATGGTAGTGTGGTAGGTGCAGCAGTACGGAGAGCAGGCAATGCAGGTACAGGTATGGCATTGGCAGGGCATGGTGTTAGTAGGTGTATGGTAGCACGGCAGCAGGCACTGTGGCATGGTAATGGAAGCAATGGCAGCAGGCATGAGGGCAGATAGTGGCTGGCAGAAGATATATAGTCTATGAGGTGGTTATATAATGGCATATGATTATATGGCACGTAAGAAGGCATGTATAACGGCAGGAGCATGAAGGTACCTCCAGGTGCATGGCACCCAGCCAGGTGTACATGGTGGGCACCACAGTGCATGGTACACCACAGCATAAGTGATTACAGGGTATTAAAATAACGGAAATATATACATGAGGCGGTCAGGCAGGGTGACGACACAACTATGGAAAGAAGCGAGCAGGGTACTTCAACAGGATGGCATACTAATAGCAGGTACAGTTGGTGGCAGGTGCACAGCACATATATACGATTTTATAGGTGCATGAACATCATGTTAATGTGGGCATGGTATGTAGAAAATAGCAGCACCAGCACCATATTCAGAAAATTACATATCATAAGAAAGATGGCATGAGGTAATGGCACAATGGCAGGTGTGGGTATAGTGGGCACAGGCAGTAGGTGACAGCACGATACATATGGGCATATATTTATAGGTGGACGGCATGTTACATAAGTGGCATAGGTGTGATGCATGTAGCAATGGTAGCAGGTTGGATATGGTGCAGGTGTATGGTAGTTAATGGTAGCAGGTGGGTATGGTAGGTGCATGGTAGCATGGTGACCATTGTGTGGTATGGTTTCCTGTACTAGTTGTTGGGTGTTGGGAACAAAAGGTTTATGGGTGGTAATAGTATATAAAGGGTGTGTTTACACACTATAAATAACTCTGCAAAATATTTATAAAAAACATCTTTACCTGAGAAGTAAATAATAAATTAGTAATTGATCGAGAAACGCCCTATACACCACCTCGGGAAAAACAAGGTGTAAACTCATAAGAGCTGTCATCTGTTATACTGTAAATAGATCTCACGTCCTGTTAGCAGGGTAACATATAAAATAGATGTAAAACACTATGGTAAGCACATAAAAATATACGTTCTTAACGGAGTGTTTAACCATGTTGCTCCATAATGCCCTGGTGCTCAAAAGGTACAATGCAAACGTCAACCGTGAATTTACGCAAGTAAGGCCTGCTAGTAACAGTAATTACAATCTATAATATATAATAATTCATAACAAAATAATGACTAAAAAACAATAGTTAATAATTATAATAATAATAATAATTATAATAATAATAATAATAACACATAATAATAATAATAATACATAATAATAATAATATTGCAATAATAATACATACATACACAATACATAATAATAATAATAATAATAATAATACGCCAATATTAGTAATATAATAACAATAATAATAATAATAATAATAATAATAATAATAATAATAATAATAACAATAATAAAAATTATAATGATAATAAAAATAATAATAAAAAGAATAGTAATAAGAAAAATAATAATAATAACGATAATAATTTATAATAATAATAATAATTATAACGAGGCATATTATTATTAATAATAATAATAACAATACCATCAATATTAACAATGACAATAATAATAACAACAATGATATAATAATAATAATGATAATAATAATAATAAAAATTAAATAATAATAATAATAATAATAATAATAATAATAATAATAATAATAATAATAATAATAATAATAATAATAATGGTAATAATAATAATTAAAATAATGATAATAATAATAACAAAAAAAAAAAAAAATAATAATAATAATAATAACTCAATCATAAAGTAATAGCAATTATTTATGCATAGTGACAGTATAACAGAACCGCCTTACTACTCACTACTACTATTACTGATATCACTATCACTACTACTACTACTATTACTACTACTACCTACTACTACTACTAATTTCACTACTGATTACTGACTACTATTAATTACTACTATTACACACCACTAACTACTCACTACTACTACTACGCCACTGGCTGTTGCTGCTATCATTGACTACTACTTTTTTCTTCTTTTTAATGCCAAAGGAGGCAAGGTGCTCAAGGGCACAAAAAAATAAAAAAATAATAAAAAAGCCCGCTACTCGTCGCTGTTCCCTAAAAAAAAGAATTGAAAAGAGAGGAGGCTGAATGAGAATGTCATTTTCGGGAGTGAGAGGCGTCCTGATACCCTCCTCTTGAAAGAGTTCAAGTCGTCGGCAGGAAGAAATAGAGGTGAAGGAAGATTAACTCCAGAAAGCCATTAATAGCGTGAGGGATGAAAGAGTGAAGATGCTGCTTAACTCTTACATGGGCGTTTGGACAGTAGGGATGAAAGAAGAGTAGAAGTCGCGCAGGCGTAAATAGCGGGAAGGGGGAGGCATGCGGTTAGGCGAGCAGTCAGCGTGGAAATATCGATAGTAGATAGAAAGAAAGGCAACATCGCGGCGTGGAATTTTGAAGAGGTGGAAGACTATCAGTAGGAGGAGGAGGGCTGATGACTAAGAGCCTTAGGACTCTCACTCTGTCTGGAAGAGTTGCGTGAGTGAGCCTCCCACACGTCGTGAGACGGCACACTCCATAACGAGGGCGGGGACAAGGGCCCCTGTATATGGATAGCAACTCCATGCGGGGATGAAGAACTGGCGGAGACATAACAGAACGCCCAACCTCGAGGAAGCTGATTTAGCAAGAGAGGAGATGCTATGAAGTTTCCAGGTGAGATTTTGAGTTAAGGATAGACCGAGAATGCTTAGAAGTTGAAGAAGGTGACAGCTGAGTGTTATCGACGAATAGGGGAGATAGGTGTTTCAAGATTAGTGTCGAATTGATAGGTGGAGAAATTGAGTTTTTGAGGAATTGAAGCGACTGCTAACAATGTTCCTTCTAGCCCCAATCGGAAATGATAGCAAGGTCTGAGGTTATGGTTCTGCAGCCTTCAGTCTGGAGTCGTGTACTTCCTGTTGTGATGGTCTTCTATTGAAAGAAGTTGAATAGTGCAGAGTGGAGTCGTCGGCGTATGAGTGGACAGGACAGTTTGTCGCGGAAAGAAGATCATTGATGAATAACAGGAAAGAGGGTGATAGGATATACCCCTGTGGAACGCCACTGTTGATAGGTTAAGGTGTAAGAGCAGTGACCGTCTACCACCGCAGAGATAGAACGGCTTGAAAGGGAAACTGAGATAAAGGAACAGAGAGAGGATAGAATCCGAAAGAGGGTAGTTGGGTGCTAAAAGGAACACTGAAAGCTAGACTCAATCGAAGGCTTTCAGATATGTGGGGTAGCGTAACAGAGAGAAAAGTTTCACCGAACGGCTAAGAGAGGATGACCAAGAGTCGGTTAAGAGAGTTAAAAGATCGCCAGTAGAACGCCCCTTGCGGAATCCATACTGGCGACTGATAGAAGGTTAGAAGGGAAAGGTGCTTTTGAATCTTCCGGTTAAGGATTGATTTAAAGTTTTAGATTGACAGGAAAGTAAAGCTATAGGGCGTAGTTTGAGGGATTGGAATTGGCCATCACCCTTCTTAGGCAAAGGCTGTACAAAGGCATACTCTCCAGCAAAGAAGGAAAGATAGATGTTGATAGGGCAGAGACGAAAGAGTTTGACCAGGCAGGGTGTCAGCACAGAAGCACAAGGTTTTTAAGGACAATAGAGGCAACTCCATCAGGTCCATAAGTTTTCTGAGAGTTGAGCCAAGAGAGGGGATAGAAAACATCATTTGAAGAATCTCTCAATAACAGGCATAAAGGAGCAGAGGGGGATGGAGAGAGGGAGTGAATATGCTCAGAATCGTCCAGGGTGGAGTTCTACAGAAAGTGTGAGCGAAGAGTTCAGCCTTAGAGACAGATGAGACGGTAGTGCTGCCGTCAGGTTAAGGAGAGGAGGAAAGAGGAAAAGTGAAATTGAGGAGATATTTTTGGCTAGACGCCAGAAGTCACGGGAAGAATTAGAAGAAGCAAGGTGTTGACATTTTCTATTAATATAAAAAGTTTTGGCAAGTCGGAGAATAGATTGGCACGATTCCGCTGAAATGTTAAGATCAAAGTTAGTGGGAGTTCGAGGCTGTGGAACCTTTTGTGAGCTGCCTTCTTTAATAGCACGAGAACAAGTGATTAAACCAACGCTTTTAGCATGAGGAGAGAGTACGTGGAATGTATGCCTCATTCCAGAGGACAATGATCTCTGTGATGCGCTGAGCAAACACAGAGGTCTCTCTCCAGAAGCAGTAATCATTCCACGGGAAATGAAAAGTACATCCTCAGGTCGTCCCACCGAGTTGAAGCAAATGCCAGTAGCATCGCTTCTTCGGCGTGGTCCAGAGGATGAAAGGAGCGATAGGACAGGATACAGAAATATACAGATCGAGGAGCCCAAATGAGAGAACAGTTTGACAGAGTAAGCAGAAGGATTAGAGGTAAGGAAGAGGTCTAGAATATTGGGCCTGTCTCCAAGACGCATCGGAATACGAGTAGGGTGCTGAAACCAACTGCTTTAGTTCGTTGAGGAGAGCAAAGTTGTAGGCTTGTTCACCAGGCTGGCCAGTGAAAGAGGATGAAAGCCAAAGCTGGTAGGAACATTGAAATCTCCTCAAGATGGAGATTTCAGCAAAGGAGAGTGAGTCAAGATGTGCTCCACTTTAGAGCTCAAATAGTTAAACACCTATATAGTTAGTAGAGTTAGGTGAGAGATAAACAGCACAGATGTATTTAGTAACAGAATAATAATGGAAGTCTTAGCCAGATGGTGAAAATTCAGAAGAGTCAAAGTCAAGCACGGGAGGAAGTGATGTCGCTGCGCACGTAGGCACAACATCCAGCTTTGGATTGAAATTTAGGATAGAGATAGTAAGAGGAACAGAGTAGAGGTTGTTGTCAGTAGCCTCAGAAACCTGTGTTTCTGGGAGGAAGAGAAGGTGGGTTTAGAGGAGGAGAGATGGTGTTCCACAGAACGAAAATTAGAACGAAGACCACGAATGTTGCAGAAATTGATAAGGAGGAGGTTCGAGGAGTTATCAGGACACCTCCAAGTCGGCAGCCAAAAGGAGAGTCCTCCTGGGGAATTTATGGTCCCCCAGGCGGGGGACCTGGAGGCGGTGTTTTCAGCCATTTAGGAATTTAGAATTTTGGAAAAGGTGTGTTGTGTGAATGTAGTGTGGTGCAGAAAGAGAGGAACTGTCTTTAGAGAGCATGCTGAACTGCCTCTGGTGCTGATGAGACAAAGGGAAACGGTTAGTGAGGACATGGAAGGGTCTTGAAGGCTTCAGCACCCTCCTCGCTTCCCATATATCCTCACCGGGAGTAGCTCACGCCCGTTCGGTAGGTGTCTTCCTACCTACTATTACTGCTACTACTACTATTACTACTACTACTTGTACTACTACTACTTGTACTACTACTACTTGTACTACTACTACTACTACTAATACTAATACTAATACTCCTACTACTACTACTATTACTACTACTACTACTACTACTACTACTACTACTACTGCTACTATTACTACTAATAATATTACTTACTATTAATATTAATAATAATAATATATATTATTATTATTATTATTATTATTATTATTATTATTATTATTATTATTATTATTATTTTTGTTATTATTATTATTATTATTTTTATTATTATTATTAGTAGCAGTAGTAGTAGTAGAAATAGTAGTAATAATAATAATAATAATAATAATAATAATAATAATAATAATAATAATAATAATAATAATATCAGTTATAACAATAATAATAATAATAATAGTAATAATATCAATATCAACAACAACAATAATAATAATAATAATAATAATAATAATAATAATAATAATAATAATAATAATAATAATAATAATATCAGTTATAACAATAATAATAATAATAGTAATAATAATAATATCAACAACAACAACAACAACAATAATAATAATAATAATAATAATAATAATAATAATAATAATAATAATAATAATAATAATAATAATAATAATAATAATAATAACAATAATAATAATAATAATAATAATAATAATTTATAATATAAAGGGTGACTCACGGCCGTCTGCATGTCCTTTATAGACGTCCAAACGGTGATAGCTACGAACATCATTAAATCTGCGGGCGAAACACCGCTGGAAGGCAGAGAGTGGTGCTGGCTGGTTGCTGGCGGGAAGGCAGGAGGGGACGCGGTTGACGATGGTTTGGCGGGAAATTTGGTTTTATGTTCTTGGAAAGCAGTCTCGCAAATTATGCCGTGCAAAGCTGGTTATCATTTCCTTCGTTATATACACTGTACAGTGCGAGTAGTACGGTGCGCAACTATACGTATAGTTTGGTCAACCTTTTGGTTTTTTTTTTTTTTTTTTCATTTTTTTCTTTATTCTGTTGTAACCCGCTGGTGGGCACAAAAGGGAAACGACACACTGCTTGGACTAGCAATAATTGACTTAAGATCCTGGTACTTTTAGGAGTATTTAAAGGAGTTCGTAAGTTGGGGTGATGAAACGGTGTCGTCTTTCTTATATTTATTTTAGTCTACCTTAATACTACTTTAACGTTATAAAAGATAAAAATATTGTTAAAACCAGCGACTGGTTTACGAGAGTCAATGTGCCTTCAGGTTTTCTCTCGCTGCTGGTTACTGACGTTAATACTGGTATAACACTGAGAGTTTCTTCTCAAAAATCACACAATAAATCGTCATAGAAATATCTTCTCAAAAATCACACAATAAATCGTCATAGAAATATCTTCTCAAAAATCACACAATAAATCGTCATAGAAATATCTTCTCAAAAATCACACAATAAATCGTCATAGAAATATAATCACTTAGTTTCTAATAATCCTAGACAAAACTACTAATACAATAGAACACAATAGATACGCTTTCCTCTACGGTACCGCTTCACTCCATACTCACAGTAAAACAGATGAATGCTCTGCCCATGTTGTCTAAGGGTGGACAACTGAGTGTGGTAGTGTACAGGGAGCTAGCAGGTGCTGGCTGATCTGAGCTCTCTCCTGTAGAATTGCTCCTTATATAGGGGGGTTTAGGCCTGACATACATACATACATCACGAGGGTAATATGGGAGTCATGTGAGTCTTACATCAAACTTATATAACCATCTTCCTAACCGGCATGGTCTATAGGGTTGGGTCGTGCGCCTGATTTTTTCCATTTCACGAGCTAGGGGGAGCACTGATAGATGTTATGTACAAGGAGCGTAGTGGTGAATATCATAGGAACAACCTTATGGGGTGTAGTCTATGGGTAAGGGATTCTAATCCTTATAATGAGGAGGGTGGCTGTCACGCGGGAGGTGACCACCCTAGTTGCTCGGTTTACGTTAACCTTTGACCCGTCGATGGATGTCTTGTTGATCGTGTTTTGACTGCTGGTAGATAGGTGTTGAGTTTGGAGACACCCTGGCGCCTCGTCTTTATATCCTCCGGGTTCTTCGCTGTGTTCAGTGTTCTACAGTGTTCTTCAGTGTTCTTGTAAGGATGATGGTGATACTGCAGCTAGTGTAGTGAGTGGTGTCGCTTCTCGCGGGGCACCACATACCTCCCCCGTTAAGATAACGCCACGTCCTCGTGGCACGAAGCGTTCCGCCGGGCGGACGACCATCCTGGACCAAGACGGGGACGGCGGAAGAGCAGGGGAGGGGGCCCGCCAGAGACGGGGCCGAAGAGACAGGAGCAGGCCATTCCACAGGCGACGAAGAGGACCCCCGCGGCGGAGAATCCGAGGAGCAGCTACCCTCACCAAGGGAGGATGGGGGTGATGGTGTGTCCCGGAGCGACGGAGGCCTCAAGCGCGTGAAGCGCCGGAGGGAGGGCCAGCGGGGGGTCACAGCCGAGCAGGGCGGCGGCGGCGAGACCACCTCACGCCCGATGTGGAAGGGGGCGCGATGAACCGTCAGCGGGGCGTCACCGTCCATAGCAGCAGATGCAGGGAGGCTGAAGGCGCCGGAGTGGGCACTACAACCCATACCGAGGCTGAGGAGCCTCGTGCCGTTCAGCTTCGGCGTGTAAGTGGAGACAGGGCTGTCCGGGCAGACCATGGTGACCACCTGGGGAGCATTGGTAGCGAAGACCCAGCCCGCAGGAGACGGGATGAAGACCGGGGGGAAGACTCTGAGGAGAGACTTAGAACACAGCGAGAGGGCGTCTGGACGTTCGAGAAAGAGGGCGATCTAGCAGCGCCGAACAGAAGTAGAGTAGACAGGGGCGACAGGGGGACATACATAAAGTAGATGGTTTTTAGTACAGCGGTCTAGAGAGTCTAGGAGCATATAATGTGTGCGGTCTTCAGAAACCGCGAGGTAGGTGGAAAGGGTGTCGGTGTGCAGAAAATATGGCGTGCCATCAAGATGAAAAAGGCAACGCGTCCATTTTAAATACATCGAACACATCAGAGGGATCCCCTTTCAAGGGGATTTGTAAGTAGAAGTGAAGGGTTCCTGAGGAAAGCGTACCTTTAGAAATAACCCTAGAAACATCTCTATATAATGCTAAATATTCATGGGCTGCAGGAAAAAGTAAGCCTGGGTAATGAAGTGAAGCGTTCCTGAGCACACGAAATAATATATCATTGGGAAGGAGGAGAGGGGACACTAGCGTCTGAGAAAGCTGCTGGAGGCCAAGCTTGAGGTTCAAAGTATCATGATGCAGGTCACTAAGCGGTAACTGAATGAGAAGGATAGTCTCCAAAATACGCATTTCCCCCTCGATATGCAAGGTTTGCAGTAAGAATTGACGGATAATGGCCGAAGCCAAAGCCGAGGCTGACTCCAGACGGGATATGGCAGAGTGAACATGACGGAGGTCCCGAACCGGGGCGTTGAGGACTTCCTGATGGATGTTAAGCTGACGTCTCTCTTCCGCCGACAGAGTGTAGAGATGGGAGATTTTCCCGTGGATTACGTCTATTTGGGCCTGAGTGGCCGTACCAAAAAAGAGGTTTGCAACCGAGCTAATGAAATCAACGGCTCCTCGCCGCAGGCGAGTCTGAAACGGGCTCTCATCCCTACCACTCATAGCCGACAGGAAGTTGTTGAGATCCTTGAACAATTTTGCAAAATCAGCGTGGAAGGAGTCTAGAGTCCGCCTCAGCAGCCCAACCGTAGGGAATGATTGATTCATATGTACAATGGACCATGACACTTCCGCGGTCAGACTCGCCACGTTGATGAGAGGACGTTGTATATCGGCCGTTTTGATGACGATGGGAACAACATAGTAACATCCTGTCAACAGCATCTTAAAGACAGGGGAGAAGACTAGGCCGGGACGAATGGGTTGCTCTCGGGAGGGAGTAATGGAAGACAAGGAGAGGGCAACACCCAGGATCTTCAATGGCAGGGGACATCAGTTCGTTGGTCGTTGGCGATACTCAAGAGGGCGTTCCATGACATTGGGGAGAGAGGGAGGAACTGCATTGGAGCGTAACGAGCGACCGACACTCGGCTCGGAAGGAGCGGTAGGAGTCGGTGACAACGGCGTTACCGGAACCGGTGGGGAAGGCTCGGAAGGAGCTGCAAAGGAAAGTGGGAGCGGCTCCTCTGGAGGGTAAGTCATGGGGAGTGGGTCATCTTCAGATACCTGATCAGGGATAGGGTATGCACGTCTGACATTAGGAGAGTCATGGAAGCCAAGAGAGTTTTCGTGAATGACCTGAACATTGTTTGTGTGAACTGTCTTGATCTTACCACCTCTAACATGACGCAGTCGTAAGACTACAGGGCTTATTTTCTCTATTACCCTAAAAGGACCATTGAACAAGGGCTGGAGCTTTTTTGGTTCGCCCTTTGTACAGACATGCTTTAAGTAGACCCTATCTCCTACTTCCACCTGCTTTGGTTTGCATTTCTTGAACATTCTTTCTGACTCCTGCCATCCTATATCTATGTTTGTCTGACATAATTTATAGGTCCTCTGTGCGACACTAGAAGTGAATGCTTTATAGCTGTCGGCATCATAACAAGGTTGGTTTTTGTTCTCTAGCATTTCGAAAGGAACATTTGGGTCACGTGAGAAAAGCAAGAAAAACGGCGAATCCCTTAGAACACGATGGTAGGCAGTGTTGTAGGCGTGTGTTGCAACCGGAAGCATTTGGTCACAGATACTGCGATTGTCCTCGCACAAAGTTCTTAAGTTATTTATTAAGGTGCCATTAGGCCGTTCTATCACACCGTTCGCAGACGGGTGATAAGGAGTCGTCCTTAGATGATCAATCTGTAGCAACTGAGTCAACTCTCGTAAGAGAGTGTTGACGAACTCCTTCCCTTGGTCCGGGACTAGAATAGGCGGGATGCTGTGTACACAGACTACGTTTTTGTAGAACGCAGCTGCCACTTCCTTGGCTGCCTTCGTGCGAAGGGGGGTTGCTACCAAGAAGCGTGACAGGACGTCTATCACTGTCAGTACATACCTGTAGCCCTTGTCTGAAACAGACAAGGGTCCGACAATGTCCATATAGACTCTGTCAAACGGTTGGCCAACCTCTGGATACCTCATAAGTGGAGCTGGCGGGGATCCCCTCTTTTTAAAACGACAACAGACAGGACAAGATCTGACATATTGTTCCACGTCCGCCTTCATTCCCGGCCAGTACGCAAACTTGCGACAACGTGCCAACGTAACCTTAGTGCCTCCATGCCCTGCAGGTAGCATGGCATGCGCTAGAGCCAGCGCGTTAGGAATGTAGCTTGGTGGGACGATAACCAGTCTTTTCTGCTTGTTGTATTCATCGCAAACATCGCGGTAGAGAATGTTGTTCTCTACACACACTTCACTAAGAGGCAGTTTTTTTAAGTGCCTCTGAGCTGCATTTAACGTTACTTTGCTCCTCTCTGCAACCTTCGTCTCATCTTCGTTACTGCCGGCGTTCTGTTTAAGAGCATGCTTTATTTCTTTTAGCTCAGGATCACGATCCTGGTGCTCCATAAGTCCTTCAAGACTCCAGTGGAGAAACTTTTCCTGCTTGTCTTGTCCCTTTGGAGAGGTGACAGACACATCTTGTCCACCTGTAAGGTTGACAGAAATAATCCGAGCATCCAATTCGCCTTCTATCACGTCGCTCTCCTGATTCCTAATTCTTGACAAGAAATCTGCTACCATGTTACTGGAGCCTGGTAGATAATCAATAGTAAAGTCAAATTCTCCTAGAAGCGTCTGCCAGCGTGCAATCCTGCTACTAGGAACTGTGCTTTTTAAGAGCCAAGTAAGTGGCCTATGGTCCGAGAGAATGTGAATCCTATAACCCAAAACAAGGGGTCGGTTAGTACTGAGGCCGTATATGACTGCTAAAGCTTCTCTCTCAACCGCTGAGTAGTTACGTTCCGCTCCATTCAGGGTTCTACTGAAATATGCTATGGGACGCAAACTGCCATTTTCATCCTTTTGTTGCAACACACCACCTATTGCCTGATCAGACGCATATGTGGTGAGGTGGAATGGGTTCCGAAAATCCGGAAAGGCCAAAACAATGTCAGTCGTTAGACTGTTCTTTAGTGTATTAAAAGCCTGCAGTGCCTCCTCATTCCACTCCAGATGCGTCTTGTCATTTTTTGTCACCTTTTTCCCTTTTAACAATTGATTGAGAGGGGTCGCTATCTTTGCAAAATCTTTGATAAACTTCCTGTAGAAATTAACTAGCCCCAAAAATCCTTGTAACTCTTTTACTGTTTGTGGAGGAGTGAGTTGTTGCACTGCGTGTACCTTTGATGGCTGTGGCTTTAAGCCAGATGCACTAACAATGTGACCCAGGTAATCTACTTGTTCTTTGAAGAAGGAACACTTATCTAGTCTTAGGGACAGGTGAGCCTTCTGTAACCTATCTAGGACTGCATGAAGGTTCTTTAGGTGATGGTCCATGTCTTTCCCTTGTATTATCAAATCATCAAGGTATACATGTACAATTCTTCCTGTCAGACCTATGATGACTTGATTCATGATCCTCTGGTAGGCGGCAGGTGCAGTTTTTAATCCAAAGGGGACTGTAGTGAATTCATAGAGGCCATAAGGTGTCGTGAAGGCTGTCAAGTGTTTGGATTCCTCTGCCCTGGCGCAAATCAAGTGAGGTGAACACTTTACTTTCCCCTAACTGTTGTAAAATGAGGTTAATGTTAGGGAGGGGGTGTCTGTCATCAATTAATTCATCGTTCAAAGCGCGGAAGTCGAGACAAATTCTGACTCTGCCATCCTTTTTGGCTACAGGGACTAGGGGTGCGCTGTAGGGGGTGACACACTAGGGCGTATGATACCCTGGGCCTCTAAGTCCTTGGGCTGAGTCTATCTCTTTATGATATTTTACTGGAATTGGGTATGGCTTTTTATATATAGGCTTGTCATCCTTAAGCCTTAAAGTGTGAACATAATAGGGAGTAATAGTGAGGGGCTCATGTTTCAGAGCAAACACATCAGGGTTCTTGCGGGTTAGGCCCTTCAGACAGCTGTTTTCCCGTAGTGAAGGGGAAAACAGATCGTCTATCATCTTATCTAGCTCCTTTTGTTTATTAGGCTGGGTGACAGGCGGTTTTTTACCCGTTGACTTGGTGACGGCCGCAACACATTCACTAGCTGATGACTGATACTGTTCTGAGTGACATGAATAAATGTGTCCCATCACTTCACCTGTTGGCATCTCTATTGTTTCTTCAGTTGGGTTAGCATAGGGGATGATGAATTTACCTTTGGTTTGATTAACGTTAGGGGTTAAAGTTACTAATCCAGGAAACAAAAATGAAGAAGGGGTATCATTGGACCTGGGTAGGAAGAAGGCTTGCTGGGCTCTGCCAATCTCTGCCTCCAGAGCGACATACCCTGCCGTGCCTGGTAGCAAGGACGCCACATTAATAGCGTATGCTTTCACTGGTACTTCCTTCATCTCGTCTAAGGTAGGTTTACGGTCGGTTAGTCAATCTTCTGGATACGGGCTCATATCGTCCGCAGCCAGGGAATGAACTTCCACCGGGTAGGCGCCCACCATCACACTAAACTGCCCAGGTGTGGCTAGCGGTGCAGCAACCACCTTTTGCCTCCACATAAATTGTAGACCCAACAAAACTGCTGTTGGTAACACTACACCTTGTGATATTACTACAAATTTTTCTGTAATTTCTCCGTGCCCAAAGTTCACAACTACTTCGGCTATTCCTTTATTAGGGATTTTAGTCCGATCTACCCCTTGTATGGAGAGAGGTTCTGCATCTATTATCTTCCCGCCCACCTTATTGAATAAGTCTTCCTCTATTAGGGACACTCCTGCTCCTGTGTCTAGCATCGCGTAAATCATCTCCTTTCTCGCATCAGTGCCTACACACAGTTTTAGTGTGAGGGCATTAGTTGGTCCGTGGACTGCCGCAGTTATTCTGGGGTCGGCGTTTTTTTTTTTTGTTCCTCTCTTGGTCAGGGTTGTTTCATGAGTCACGGGGTGAGGGGCTGGCCGGGTACTCCGGGCGCCATGCGGCGCAAGGCGAGACAGGTTGGCGCCTGTTCCGAGAGGGTTGTGGCGGTGCAGATGGTTGGTACTGAGAGTACCGGGGGCCCGTTGGTGGGTGATAGGCGCCTCTATACTGTCGGCCATATGTACAATCGCGGGCCATGTGTCCTAAATACCCACAAGCATAACATGTGGGAGGGGCAGACGCGCGTCCACGTGAGCGTGTGGAAGGTGCGGCGTACCGTCCTCCCCTCTGGGATATCAGGTTACGCGGCTGGCCTGAAGGACGTTGGGGACGGCCTTGTGAGGAATGTTTGGATCCGGATGCCTGGGTGGAACAGACGTTCAGCACTTTCGTTTCTTTAGCGATATCGGCATCGGATAACTTCGACTCTGGATGAGCTTTGATATACTCATACCCTTTCTTTAATATCTTCTGTGGGTCCTCCTTTTCTTCCTCCGTTATGATGAGTAAGAAGGCCGGAGGGAGAGCATCTATAAGCCGTAAAGCCGCCATCTCATTTAGCAAACTGGCATGGGCAGGTTTGAGAGCGATCAACTCGTCTCTCAATGTCTCTAGCCGAATGAGGAAGGTGCGGATGTTTTCTCCTGTCCGCCGTTTTGCCTCTCCCAATTCTTTTTGAAGGACTGCAAAGGTCCTTACTGCGGGAAACACACGTAGGAAGTCTTCCTTTACTTTTTCCCAATCCTGTCCACACCTGGTGATACAACCGAGGAGATGATCGCGCGCTGCTCCAAGGGCATATTGTTTGGCTAACTCAATCTTTCCGGTAGTGTCCCAATTTGCCTGTGTCCGGCTTTCAATGTCCTCTATCCATTTCTTTGCTAGTTTATGACATGGGAGGTTTGGTGCTTGGCTACTTTTTTCTGCTCCTCCACAAAAATGTAAGAGTCCCTGTACTCTGCTAAAATCATTCAAGGTATGACGGCTAAGTAGCGCGACAAGATCATCATGGGCAAGGGTGACCGCTTTGTCACCTTTGGTGGATGTGGGAGTGACTTCGTCCGGCATGTTTAACTCTAAAGTCTTGTTTCCGTAATCCCAAGATTGTCTTCTCCCTCGCTTTCGGATGTGGACATACACCAATACAATACCAATATAAAGTGCAAGTTTCACCACCCCACACCTGACACCAATGTTGTAACCCGCTGGTGGGCACAAAAGGGAAACGACACACTGCTTGGACTAGCAATAATTGACTTAAGATCCTGGTACTTTTAGGAGTATTTAAAGGAGTTCGTAAGTTGGGGTGATGAAACGGTGTCGTCTTTCTTATATTTATTTTAGTCTACCTTAATACTACTTTAACGTTATAAAAGATAAAAATATTGTTAAAACCAGCGACTGGTTTACGAGACTCAATGTGCCTTCAGGTTTTCTCTCGCTGCTGGTTACTGACGTTAATACTGGTATAACACTGAGAGTTTCTTCTCAAAAATCACACAATAAATCGTCATAGAAATATCTTCTCAAAAATCACACAATAAATCGTCATAGAAATATCTTCTCAAAAATCACACAATAAATCGTCATAGAAATATCTTCTCAAAAATCACACAATAAATCGTCATAGAAATATAATCACTTAGTTTCTAATAATCCTAGACAAAACTACTAATACAATAGAACACAATAGATACGCTTTCCTCTACGGTACCGCTTCACTCCATACTCACAGTAAAACAGATGAATGCTCTGCCCATGTTGTCTAAGGGTGGACAACTGAGTGTGGTAGTGTACAGGGAGCTAGCAGGTGCTGGCTGATCTGAGCTCTCTCCTGTAGAATTGCTTCTTATATAGGGGGGTTTAGGCCTGACATACATACATACATCACGAGGGTAATATGGGAGTCATGTGAGTCTTACATCAAACTTATATAACCATCTTCCTAACCGGCATGGTCTATAGGGTTGGGTCGTGCGCCTGATTTTTTCCATTTCACGAGCTAGGGGGAGCACTGATAGATGTTATGTACAAGGAGCGTAGTGGTGAATATCATAGGAACAACCTTATGGGGTGTAGTCTATGGGTAAGGGATTCTAATCCTTATAATGAGGAGGGTGGCTGTCACGCGGGAGGTGACCACCCTAGTTGCTCGGTTTACGTTAACCTTTGACCCGTCGATGGATGTCTTGTTGATCGTGTTTTGACTGCTGGTAGATAGGTGTTGAGTTTGGAGACACCCTGGCGCCTCGTCTTTATATCCTCCGGGTTCTTCGCTGTGTTCAGTGTTCTACAGTGTTCTTCAGTGTTCTTGTAAGGATGATGGTGATACTGCAGCTAGTGTAGTGAGTGGTGTCGCTTCTCGCGGGGCACCACAATTCCAACTTTGGATCTTTCAGTCACAGTGAAAACCGGGGACATTTCCGCGGGGACAGCAGTAGCCAGGGACAGGCTACTGAAAATGGGGACTGTACCCGGAAACCGGGGACGTCTGGTCACCCTATTAAATATTCTCATCAATACGCTTTAGAGATTTGAAGATGCTGCTTCCCGACATGGGTGGGAAATCGAAATATATTACGAAAGCACTCCTATTATAGTCGCCGTGGGTAAGTGTATAACTTAGAAATGGTGTAGATTTGAAGAATGATGCGAAGGAAGAATACAAAAATAATAAAAAAAAGTGTAAACGTAGCTTATGGAACTTAACAATGGGGGTGTAACTGACAAATCGAAGATGAAAATTCAACACGAGTGATAATGTCAGTCTTCTCTCCTGAGTCTTGGATCATCCTCGACGCAGCACGACACACCAATCCTCGACGGAAATAATAACACGCTTGCAAAGCACCAAAGACGGACACTGCCATGTTAAATGAAAAAAAAAAACCCAGAGACGGTAAGTTGAGATGTAATATTAAACGAGGAGATTTATGGATAAGAAAACTAGCCTTGAGTTAGTGAATAACAATAGATGTTCTTTTTAATCGTGCAAATGGAAACAATACTGAAGTTCGCTGTCGTGCTCTCTGTCCGGTCATCTGTGCAGGCGTCCCAGGGCGAGCTACACGCTACCCATCAGGGCGGTCACCACACGCCCTTGAGGGGCTGCATCCCCACGTTCCCTGAGGCGAGGCCTGCGAGGAGAGAACATGTATAAGGCATTATAGGGAGTGATTCATTAGTACTATAGTCACTATGCATCAAAATGATCCAGAAGCCTCCCAGACTCTGCCATAACGATGGGAGCCGACTGGATGGAAGAAAGAAGGTTGGAGTGAGGCGTCCATATAGGTCCATATTCTGAAACGTATCGGGCTCCCATTACGACCATTTTCCAAGGCCGCAGAGAAGATTAACCGGGTTCTCAAGGGTGATTCATAATGCAGAAGTCGGATGAATCTATCACTAGGGCGGCAAAACAGTCCATGAAAATCCCAACTACTTCTACGAGAGGCTTTTCAAACAGGCGTGCAATGGTGCCAATACGTTCAGGAGTACGGGCTGTGTTACCTTGCAGCAAGGGTGAGGGAGGGAGCGGCAATGGTGCCAATACGTTCAGGAATACGGGCTGTGTTACCTTGCAGCAAGGGTGAGGGAGGGGGCGGCAATGGTGCCAATACGTTCAGGAATACGGGCTGTGTTACATTGCAGCAAGGGTGAGGGAGGGGGCGGCAATGGTGCCGATACGTTCAGGAATACGGGCTGTGTTACCTTGCAGCAAGGGTTAGGGAGGGGGCGGCAATGATGCCGATACGTTCAGGAATACGGGCTGTGTTACCTTGCAGCAAGGGTAAGGGAGGGGGCGGCAATGTTGCCTATACGTTCAGGAATACGGGCTGTGTTACCTTGCAGCAAGGGTAAGGGAGGGGGCGGCAATGATGCCGATACGTTCAGGAATACGGGCTGTGTTACCTTGCAGCAAGGGTAAGGAGGGGCGGCAATGATGCCGATACGTTCAGGAATACGGGCTGTGTTACCTTGCAGCAAGGGTGAGGGAGGGGGAGGCAATGGTGCCGATACGTTCAGGAATACGGGCTGTGTTACCTTGCAGCAAGGGTGAGGGAGGGGGAGTCAATTGTGCCGATACGTTCAGGAATACGGGCTGTGTTACATTGCAGCAAGGGTGAGGGAGGGGGCAACAATGGTGCCGATACGTTCAGGAATACGGGCTGTGTTATCTTGCAGCAAGGGTAAGGAGGGGCGGCAATGGTGCCGATACGTTCAGGAATACGGGCTGTGTTACTGGTGCCGATACCTTCAGGAATACGGGCTGTGTTACCTTGCAGCAAGGGTGAGGGAGGGGGCGGCAATGGTGCCGATACGTTCAGGAATACGGGCTGTGTTACCTTGAAGCAAGGGTGAGGGAGGGGGCGGAGCTTTTGGATAACTTTTGTGTCCGACGGCTATGGTAAAAGTATTGCTGATCTCCAAGACACATAAAAGAGAATAACTAGATTCCAGCCAAGGTTTTGCTTCTTTCTTATTACATATAAACATGAGAGGAGCTGATAGACAATTAATACATCAGCAACACCCGGAAGCATGATGAGGCTTGATAAATTTATACTTGCAACATTATCTTTAATTACTAATCTGAATAAGGAGTTAAACGTCTTGCGAACCGAGTGTTTCACCCTTTTTTTATGGTCACTCATGTTATTAAAGAAAAACTTCCATCGTCATCCTAGTTCGCTGTGCTCAGCTTTTTCAGGTCAACTAAAAACAATGTGTCACACACAGGAAACTCGTTTCCTACTCACCTCGCGACGCTCACGTCCAGGGAAGGGCATCCTGCCTGTGGGGGAACATGTGAAATGACAAGAGTAAATACTAAACAAAGATGGAAGAAGAGTTTGAATATACTCATATTGTGACTCACACTTTAGCCACCATGACAAGCAGGAAGAAATTCCAACATATCGTTGTTGGTATATACTTTTCTTTGTACGGGGAACACTTTGACGCATTTGTTTTTTTCATATAAACCACTTTATATATACCCATTAGTCTCTTTTCGTTCGAGTAAAGTTTGTGATAGAAAAATCGTAAACTTACTCATCAACATGTATTTATTTAAGTGCTACCATGCTGCTATGTAAGTATTAGATAATTTAGATAATTAGACAATAAAAAAAATGGAGTCTGAATGTATAATTTCTCTTGAGTCAACTTAGACCTTAGACAGGCACAATAAGAGCTGTTTGAATACCAACCTGCCTCCACGGCGTGCCTGGGCCCCAGCACCAGCACCAGCACCACCGCCAGGAGCACGGACAGCCACGCCAGGCACCGCATGGTCAGCTAGTTCGAAGGAGCCTTCTGTGCCTTCTTTTGGAACAGAGGAGAAAAGGAGTCAGAAAACGTTCTTTGTCTTCTGTCGCCGCCGGTCTGCTTGACTCCCGCCTCTGCTGCCTCTTAAATACTTTTCCTGCAGCCACTGTCATGAGTAGATGAGGTTGCCATGGTTTAACCCAATAAATTACCAGACTTTCTTCTATATCTATCGGGTATATCCCACGAGCTTCAGGTGGCAGGAATTCCCTCTCGGGAGAACCCCCAGGAGGACAGCTCCCTCTGGCTGGGCTGCAGATGGTGGCCAATTGACCACCTATTGTCGAAACTCCACCCTCTCTTGTAGAAGTGAGATAGGCTGTGAGGAAGCTGAAGAGTGGAAAGGTAGCTGGAATTTATAATATCAGCTCAGAGATGTTGATGGCTGGGGGTGAAGCCATGATCCGTGTGTTGCATGCGGTGCTGTCTGTCGTGTGGCAGTCTGATGCCATTCCTTTTGACTGGAAAAGGGGGTTGTTATTCCTATCTGGAAAGGGAAATGGTACCGACAGGACTGCAACAATTATCGTGGTAGTACACTGCTCAGTGTGCCGGCCAAGGTGTTCGCTCATTTGCTGCTCATGCGAATTTGATCTCATCTGCTAAAGTTTCAAAAACCTGAGCAATCCGGGTTCACGCCCTGCAAGTCAACAATTGACCGAATCCTAGCACTTCGGGTCCTCGTGGAACCCCGACGTTTCGACAGGGGTTGCTCGCAGCCTATATCAATCTCAAGAAGGCTTTTGAGTCAGTGCATTGCAGGGTTGGCAATGATTAAATCAAATTGATTTAATCAAATGATTAAATCATTGATTTTTTACCAAAAATTTATGATTTTTTATTTTTGATTTTTGATTTTACTAAAAAGTATTCCATAAGTTAAATGATGTGCTCCAAGGATGTAAAGTAAACAACCCTATATTCATTTATTCCTCATAGGTATATACCATTAAATAAATAAATAAATAAAATAAAAATAAATAAAATAAAATAAAATAACGAAAAAAAAATTGTAGTCACATTAAGTTTATTCACTCAGAGGCTTTCTGTGATGACCCTAGTTATGGTTTTGTAAATGAAAAAACGAGTTTTGTGTTTTCTCCCTAACCTATTTCTAAGCTTTGAATGAAGAAGACCAAATGAAGAAAAAATCATCTCCACTCCGGAACTTGAGGCTGTTGTTGTAAATAATTTCCTAACCAAATCAGTAAAATTATTTTTGTCTCCAACAAGCTTGCCCAAAGAAAGCCACCATGCAAGTGGTCCAGAATTAAGTGAATGGGCAGAAAACATGTATGGCTGAAATGGAGGAAGTTCTACCTTATATATCATTATAAGAGATAGTGCTGAAGGGCAATTTTCATTGATCCAATTCATTCCCATGTTTTCTTCCTCCATAGTTAGTTTTTTCCCCTTGTTTGGATGTGTATATATTTAAGTGAAAACAGGGGGGTGAGGCTTTTTTATCTGTTTTCAATGATGATCAATGACATTCACTATCACCTGACTCAACTGACCGAACATTCCTCTGCAAGCTTATTCTGTAAATCTTTCCACACTCAGTAGCTTCTCCTCCGTCACATCTGTCCCTCTGAACTTTATCAAGTGCTATGGCAATGAGCTTCAGAATTTTCAGCATATCTTCTGCTTTTCTTTTTGTGCTGTGTCCATCAATTTTCCTTATAATAACTGGATCCAGTTGGTTTTTTTTCACCATCACACACAGATACTATGGCCAATTAGTAGGTAACCTTCTAAGCAATCAGACAGTGTATTCCACCGTACGTCTTGAGGCACGATGAAGGTTGAACCTCCTGCGGCTTTGTATGCTGCTGAGGCTGTGTGGTTGTTTTTTACTAGTTAAAAATCAGCCTTTTAGTCTTTACTAAACTGGGGATTCATGTATCATATAATAACCCAAGGTAGCAACCAAACAGTAACAGAATAAAAGTAGATATTCTTCTGTGTGGTAATATAAATGCTGTCATGAAAATAACTTCAGGCAACTGTCTGTCCTAACCTGGTCCTCCTAAATTAACTACAAACAAGTATTGACGTATGTAATCAGATCCGACTGTGTGACTGTTACACGCCCTAAACTCAAACTTAAAGTAACCTATGGAGATTTTCAAATCACTCAGTAGGATATATATATATATATATATATATATATATATATATATATATATATATATATATATATATATATATATATATTTTTTTTTTTTTTTTTTTTTAATAAAAAAATCAAAAAAATCAAAAAAATCAAATAAATCAAATAAATCAAAAAAATCAATGATTTTTTGATTTTTTTGATTTTTTTAAAAAAATCAAAAAAATCACCAACCCTGCACTGCATTGTGAGTCACTCTGGGATATTCTGCGGATCCGTGGGATTCATGCAAGGATTGTTGACCTGATGACTAGCTGTTACCTTGGGACTGAGAGTGCTCAGAAGTGTGGGGTAAGTGTTACCGGCTTCTTTCCTTTTACTTCAGGTGTGAGGCAGGGGTACGTCCTTGCTCCATCACTTTTCAACACTTGCATGGACTGGGTACTGGGCAAAGTTGCTGATCAAAGTCGTTGCGGAGCAATTGTTGGCGACATCATGGTCACTGATTCTGTTTTTACCGACCGTGCTGTACTCCCCGTGGACTTGCTGGAGGTCCCGGTGATGGCTCTCGAAGTGCTGCATGATGAAGCACAACCTCTGGGACTGAAGGTCTCCTGGGCCAAAACCAAGGTCCAGTCGTTTGGAGGCTAGCTGGATAACACAGTTCAGTGTGTCCATGTATGTGGTGAACATGTCGAAGTCACCAAAAGCTTCACACATCTCGGTAGCGTAGTGTATAACAATGGAGGGTCTCACCAGGAAGTCACTCGACAGATTGGACTGGCCCACGGTGTTATGGACTCGCTTAGTACGAGTATATGGCTTTGTCGATATCTATGCAGGCGGACAAAGATTCGAATCTTTAAGTTACTTGTGCTACTTGTCTTACTTTATGGCTGTGAGACATGGACACTGAATAGTGACTTGGAGAGGCGTGTCGATGCCTTTGGTACCAAGAAGACCACCTATCAACCCGGACTCTAGATTCTAGGATTAAAAATGAGCTCCGGGAGGGCAGCATGAGCCAATGCAAGATGGCACCACTATAAACACTCGCCTGCGCCAGAACGGGCTGGGCCGACCATCAGGCCCCACCGGGAAGAAGCCTACCGGCGCAATAGGCCGTGACGTAAAAAAAAAAAAAAGTGCCTTCGCAGGATCATGGGGTACCGCTGGGATGACTTTGTATTAAACAAGTGATTAATCCGTGAAACTGAATTAAGGCCTGTTACCAGCTAAGTCCGTGAACGCCAACTCCGGCTTTTTGGGTACATGGCGCGCCTCCCGTACATCGATCCTGCTCCCATGGTTGTTTCAGTATGAGACATCCCTGAGTGCAGGAGAGCAAGGGGACGCCCTCGTAACTCATGGCTGGGGTAAATCAGCCAATCCTGCCGGGAGGGACTTGGGATGGACAGGGCAGCTGCATGGGAGCTTGCTCGGGGGGATCCCCGGGAGCATGGACAGCGAGTGAGTGAAGCGACGCGCCACCGGGCGTATACTCTCCATTATTAGTTATGAGGACAGACGGTAAGGTAGAGTTTAGGGCATACACTATAGCTACGCATGGCCTCAGTGTTCATATCCGTCACGTTAGCCCTTAAGTCTGTGAAGGGAAAAATCCATTACCAGGGACACTGGGCCAGTGTGACAATTGGGCTACCCCAGTTTATCTTCCCCAGGTTTCCCCAGGTACCCATTTATAGACCAGCTGCGTTGAAAGGGAGAATGAACAGCTAGCTGCTCGTCTATCGCCGGGGAAGGGATTCGAATCAGGGTCTGCTGATTCGGAGACTGGCACGCTAACCTCTGCAGTACAGAGTTGTGGACAACTGATGGTGGAAATTCTTACTCCCACCAAAATTTACATTACCGTGGAGTAAGCGTTGCTTCAGTGGGTGGCGGCAAACCCACCACCTCTTCCCAACATCACATGCTCGCCGTTCTCCAGTCTAGTCACTTCAAGTTTCTTTCGTCATGGAGAAAATTAAATGGTAGTGAGTAATACATCAGTCTAATTCACTGAAACGCACACCACCACAATCAAAATAGATATAGAAAACATTTTACTTCCCACCCTGATTTTTTTATTTTTTTTATTGATGCAAGCACATACCTAAAATCTTCAGCAAAAAAAATAAATAAATAAATAAATAAAATACATGAAGCGTAATTGATTTTTCTGATGGCTCACCCGGAATCTCAACGTAATGTAAGTATGTTTTCGCAGAGCTGTTTTCCTTAGTTTATTCACACAAAACCCCTGGCATACATCACTCGAGGCACGGGACATACAAGCCTAATACTACCCTAGCAACACCCAAACGAAGCATGATAAGGGTCGACAAACTAATATTAGCAAAATTATCTTTAATTACTAACCTTAACTGGCAAGGAACTCTACTCTTAAAACACGCGGCCGTCGCCCTGAAGACTTTGCGAGAAGAGACAGACAGATAACAGTCCACCTAGAGAGTATTAATCGTAGGAGCCGCAGAGTAATGCAAATGTGGCTTAGTGTGTCCGTAAAGTTTACTGTGTCGCTAACCAGATAACGCTCTACCAGTAACACGTTGATTGTTCCGTAGGCATTGTAAAGATGGTGGCAATCTGGTGGAAATCTTGCTGAAAAACCTTCTGGGGATTAGTCTGCCGGTGCTAAATGTGGGAGGAGATTTACTGAGACTTTTTGTTGTTGTCAAGTACCTGAGGTGACCAGCAGGTGCAGTTGCCACGTGCAGCTCCGAGGGATTGTTGCTGCGGGAAAACCAAACATTGGAGTTTCCTAACCTTCCAGTAATCTTTGTTTACATTACTGTTTCTGCTATTATTAGACTTTTATCATTCTTCTTCTTCTTCTTCTTCTTCTTCTCTTCTTCTCTTCTTTTCTTCTTTTTCTTCTTCTTCTTTTTCTTCTTCTTCTTCTTCTTCTTCTTCTTCTTCTTCTTCTTCTTCTTCTTCTTATTATTATTATTATTATTATTATTATTATTATTATTATTATTATTATTATTATTATTATTATTAATATCATTACTATTATTATTATTATTATTATTATTATTATTATTATTATTATTATTATTATTATTATTATTATTATTATTATTATTATTATTATTATTATTATTATTATTAATATTATTATTATTGTTATTATTATTATTATTATTATTATTATTATCATTATTATTATTATTATTATTATTATTATTATTATTATTATTATTATTATTATTATTATTATTATAATTATTGTTATTATTATTATAGTTCTTATTATTATTATTATTATCGTTATTATTATTATTATTATTATTATTATTATTATTATTATTATTATTATTATTATTATTATTATTATTAATATTATTATTATTATTATTATTATTATTATTATTATTATTATTATTATTATTATTATTATTATTATTATTATTATTATTATTATTTATATTATTATTATTAGTATTAGTATTAGTATTAGTATTAGTATTAGTATTAGTATTATTAATATCATTACTTTGATTAGTATCATTATTATCATTATTATTATGATTATTATTACTATCATTACTATTATTATTATTATTATTATCATTATTTTTATTATTATTATTATTATTATTATTATTATTATTATTATTATTATTATTATAACAGCTAGTGTTATTATTATTATTATTATTATTATTATTATTATTATTATTATTATTATTATTATTATTATTATTATTATCGTTATTATTATTATTATTATTGTTATTGTTATTATTTTTACTGTTATTATTCTTGGTAGTAGTAGGGGAGGAGGTGGTAATATGGCCCAGGGTGGTAATATGAAACAGTCCATATCTTATACACTACGTGATGCTGTCTATTGGTAACTGACTTTAAACATGACATTAGTTACCCATAGGGCACCAAAGTGCTTTCAGTCACTCGTTTGAGGTGCGTCGCTCTGAGGGGCAATTATTTAATTCTTGCTCAGTGAAACTTTTTTTTAGTTAAGATTTAAAACCTATTTTCCTATGTAAATTAATGAATATGGACTTTGATATATAGTGTGCTGATTAGTCATTAGAAAATAATGTTAAAATGACGTAGTTAGTTTTTTGGAAAACAAATTAGTTTATAATTTCTGCTAACTAATTATGAAAATGTCGTGGGGTGGTAAAATGGAGCAGCATGTTCCATATTACCACCACCCCATATCTCCAGGCATTACCTCCCCACACATCATGTCTTCAGTTCCTGAGGCAAATACGGTGTCAAGTAGAGGTCGCAAAGCTTTCAAACCATCTCTCTTGACTTCCTCTCCATACAAGGGGCTTTAAAGACTTCATAAACAAAAATACAAAGTCCAGATGAGGAGAACTACGGGTTCAATGTGTGGCCTGCCGGGGACGGGATCATGTACTGTATAGCCTTGTCGCTGTGAAACTGATTTTTCCATTGTGACTTCAGTTCTTAAACTTCCCTTTTCACTATAAAATATTTATTTATCCATTCAAAAAAAGGAATATATAATTTTGCTATTTTCTAAATTGTTTCATAATTATTAGCTCCCCACTTCTTTCATATTACCACCCCACTTTCTACGACCCACTTTTTTGGATCTTCTTGAATAAAAAGATGTAGCATTTGAATGATTTAGTTTTTACTCACAATAACTCTGAATGTGTTAAGATTATAACATTTGCAACACTTATGACGGTTGTTGATGCAATTTTTCCCTTTAAAATCGGTGTTTTCGCCTGAAAAATAAAATGTTAACAGCACAAAACTGCGCTAGATCGGCGTCCATGACCGTCCAACACACCCCCAACAAATTATATTATGCAACTAGGGGTCTAAAATGGAAAATACTGAAAAGTAAAGATGGCGCCACTATAAACACTTCCCTGCGCCACAACGGGCTGGGGCCGACCATCAGGCCCTACTATGAAGGGCTACCGGTGCCACAGGCCAAGACGTAAAAAAAAAGCTGACCCTGTTTATAATGCCATGTTGTAGGGTTCATCAGGGCTAACAAAGGTTATTACACAATATCATGTCTACAGTGCATGGGTAAGAGAGAGAGAGAGAGAGAGAGAGAGAGAGAGAGAGAGAGAGAGAGAGAGAGAGAGAGAGAGAGAATCTTGTCTTTCCTGTAGCTGAGGGAGAGAAAAAAAGTGGGACAGGAAGACGAGACAATTAAAAGGGAGGAGGAGGAGGAGGAGGAGGAGGAAGAGAGTAGGCGAAGAAGAGAGAGAATATGCCAAGGGAGGGAAAGGAGGAGAATAAAGAAATATAAAAGAAAAAAACGAAGAAAGGAAAGAGAGAAGGAAGAAAGAGGAGGAGGTGATAGAGGTAAAAGGGAAGGGGAAGGAGAAGGAAGAGAAAGAGGAGGAGGAGGAGGAGGAGGAGGAGGAGGAAATTCTCATTGAAGCTTCCTGGATATTTGATTTGAGCAAGGCTTGTTAAGGCCGGGTCACACGAATATTAACATCGGCAATTTTTGCCGCCGGTACTTTTTCACGGCGGTGATTTTGCCTCCGGTGTGGTCACACGATGCTAGCCGAAACAGAGGGCGCGTTTAGGCATATATGTAGAGCGGCAGCAGGTAAAGGCAATTACGAGATTAGCAAGGCAGTTAAATCTTCATTGATGTCTTGCCGCCAGCTGCATTTTTGGTGATCTGGGATTCTTTGAAGGGGTGTGTGTAGTTGTATTTCTCAGTTTGTGTGTACATATATGTGTGTGTGGGTGGGAGGTATCTCTCTCTCTCTCTCTCTCTCACACACACACACACACACACACACACACACACACACACAAAGTAGCAATGTAAAGGTGTATAAAGTCCATTGAAAAGATGAGAAAGAGAGAGAGAGAGAGAGAGAGAGAGAGAGAGAGAGAGAGAGAGAGAGAGACAAAGGTGTAAATAGGAAAAGGATTAGGGGGACTAGAAGGGAAAGAGGGGGAGGAGGAATTGGTGAAGCGTTCTCAGTATCGAGAATACGTTCGTCTTCCTCCATATCGAGAACACAAACCGTGTTTTGGACTTGCCAGTGCCGCCGATGGCAAAATTCTCGAAATCGATGATAAAATAGCCGAAATGAACGTTCGTGTGACCCGGCGTTTAGAAAGAGAGAGAGAGAGAGAGAGAGAGAGAGAGAGAGAGAGAGAGAGAGAGAGAGAGTGTCACGTGGTCTATGCGTACCTAACCATGGAAAGCTTTAGAATACTTTTCATATCCTCCTCCTCCTCCTCCTCCTCCTCCTCCTCCTGCTTCACTAGCGATGATCTAACTTTTACCAAATGTCTCTTAAGAACTCTCTCTCTCTCTCTCTCTCTCATTCACACCCGACCTCTGCTGAGAGAAGGTCGTGACCTCACCCCGCTGCGCCCCACAACATCGCTTGCCCTGTGTTTTCGTCGAGCTCTTGGGCGTTTGTGTGTTCTCGCTTGTGGACCTTGTGTGTTGCCTGTGATTTCCCGACACGTGTTTGGTGTGTGTTCGCTTGTGGTTTCTGCCTGTGGTTGCCTCTGTGATTTGTGTTTCCGGTGTTTTGCGTGTGATCTGGCTGTCTCCGGGTGTTCTGCGTGGGTTTCAGAGTGATTCAAGTGTGTTGTGTTTCCGGTGTTTTTGCGTGTGATCTGGCTGTTTCCGGGTGTTCTGCGTGGGTTTCAGAGTGATTCAAGTGTGTTGTGTTTCCGGTGTTTTTGCGTGTGATCTGGCTGTTTCCGGGTGTTCTGCGTGGGTTTCAGAGTGATTCAAGTGTGTTTCAGAGTGATTCAAGTGTGTTGTGTTTCCGGTGTTTTTGCGTGTGATCTGGCTGTTTCCGGGTGTTCTGCGTGGGTTTCAGAGTGATTCAAGTGTGTTGTGTTTCCGGTGTTTTTGCGTGTGATCTGGCTGTTTCCGGGTGTTCTGCGTGGGTTTCAGAGTGATTCAAGTGTGTTGTGTTTCCGGTGTTTTTGCGTGTGATTTAGCTGCTTCTAAGTGTATACTGCGTGGGTTTCAGAGCGTTTTGAGTGTGCTGTTTTGTTTCCGGTGTTTTTGCGTGTGATTTGGCTGTTTTCGAGTGTTCTGCGTATCGAGTGTGTTGTGTTTCCAGTGCTTTTACGTGTGATTTGGATGTTTATAGTGCTCTGCGTGGGTTTCAGAGTGTTTTGAGTGTGCTGTTGTACTTCCGGTGTTTTTGCGAGTGACTTGAGGGTGTTTAGTCGTGCTTGTGCTTGGGTTTCTGAGTGTTTCGTGTGTCCCGAGTGTGACTTTGTGTTCCCGAGTGTCTCACGCGTGATTTGGGTGTGTCGACAACCCACCCTTTGAATTCCCTGAGGATTCAATCTGCTCCTCCTCATTACACCCTCTTTAAATCCCCTAGAGGATTAACACTTCCTACACCCCTTTCCCTCACCTCACCTAAGCCCCCCCCACCCTCGCTCACCTCACATCCCTTTTGCTCCTCCTCATCCCCTAGAGGATTAGCCCTTCCTACTCCTCCCTCACCTCCACATATTTCTAAGCCCTTCCCCCCTCACTCACCTTACCTCACATCCTATTTACCCATCCTTTCACCCACCTTACCTCGCCTCTTTCTTAACCTTTCTTGTTCTCACACACCTCACTCACCTCACATCCCTTCCTACTCCTCCTCTCTCCCACTTACCTCCTTTCCCAAACTCCTCTCACTCATCTCACCTATTTCCTAACCCTCCTTGATCTCACACACCTCACTCACCGCCTCCCTTTCCCCCTCTTTACTCACCTCACATCCCTTCCTAATCCTCCTCTCTCCCACCTCACCTATTTCCTAACCCTCCTTGATCTCACACACCTCACTCACCGCCTCTTTTTCCCCCTCTTTACTCACCTCACATCTCTTCCTACTTCTCCTCTCCCACCTCACCTATTTCCTAACCCTCCTTGATCTCACACATCTCACTCACCGCCTCCCTTTCCCTTCTTTACTCACCTCACATCCCTTCCTCCTCCTCTCTCCCACCTCACCTATTTCCTAACCCTCCTTGATCTCACACACCTCTCTTCCCCTCTTTACTCACCTCACATCCCTTCCTACTCCTCTCTCTCACTTTTCCTCCATTACTAAACTACCTCTAACACATCTCACCCCCTTTCCTAATCCCCTTCACTCTGTGTTTTTATCTCTTTCATTTCAGCTAAGATGGCGCCTAAGAAGTGCAGTACTTGTAACGGTAGCTTCTCAGCTCACTTTTTTACAGGGCGTTCTGCTGTCTGTCGACTGTGTCTGTCCAGGCAGCATCTCGAGACAAGACTGCAGGAGCAGGAAGAGAAGATGGAAGAAGGCCAGAATAAAATAATAGAGCTTTCTCTCACCAGGCAGCATCTCGAGACCAGACTGCAGGAGCAAGAAGAGAAGATGGAAGCAGGTCAGAATAAAATAATAGAGCTTTCTCGCACTGTTGCCTCCTTGCAGGAATTCATCCAGGCTAACGTTGCTGTGGTGCCAAACCCTTCTCCAACCGCCCCCTTGCCCTCAGCGGTCCTGTCGACACCAGCGGACAACACCACGCAACGGAGGATGCTAGTGGCACTGACCATGATGGCTTCACCGTCGTGAATGGAGGAGCCAAGCCAGCCAGACAAGCGATTTATCCTGTTCATTGCTTCAACAGGTTTGCCATTCTGGAGGAGGAGGACGAGCAGGAGAGCACCTTCCTGGTGGGTGACTCCATGATTCGCCAGCAGGTCGTTGAGTTCTGCGGCAGAGTTCCTCGTCGAAGACGGAACTATTGCTATCCTGGTGCTGGGATCGACGACATAACTGCTGCTCTTGAGGAGATCTCCCCCCAGGCTACTAATGATTCACTGTTTGTTATTCACACAGGTACGAACGACGTCACCACGACCCGGTCTGAGGAACTCCTGGAGAAGTACCGTAGGCTCATCCAGCAGTATAAGACTAAATCCCCTAACATTTTGATTTCAGGAATTCTACCACGGACTTGGGCGGAGAGCGACTTTTTCAGTAAGGCCTTCAGCCTAAACAACCGCTTACAGACTCTTTGTAGGGAGCTTGACGTGGAGTTCCTAAACGCATGGGACAATTTCTATGGACAAAATGAGCTCTCACAGGGACGGATTGCACCTTTCTCCCATCGGGGCAGCCAGACTCGGAAGGCTCCTCAACGAAGCAGTGCGTGTCATCCGAACAAAAAACGAGTCACGGCCACGTCCCTCCACCCCGCCCGTGTAAATAGACGCCGTGAATCACAACAAACCCGTAACCGTGATCCCGCAAGTACCACCACCTCTATTACCAGGCCTCTAGATAACTTAAAAATCCTTAGTTTCAATGCGCGTAGCCTAAGAAACAAATTTGATGAACTTAGATGTCTTGCTTTAACAGAAAATTTTGACATAATTGCTATAACCGAAACATTTATCGACACCACAAATATTGATTTAAGTTCCGAATACAACATAGATGGCTACAGACTCTTCAACAAAGATCGTGTAAACAGTAGAGGCGGTGGCGTCGCCTTTTATGTCAAAAGCTATTTGCAACCCACTGACAAAACACCGGGAAACAGTAACGTTGAACATTTGTGCGTGCGAGTAAACATTGCAAAAGTCAACTTAAATATATCTGTCACCTACAGACCTCCCGGGCAATCACTCGATGACGACCTTGAAATGTACAGCGTCTTAAGGCAGTCACTTAATAACAGCGACTCACTGATATTAGGAGACTTTAACCTCCCCCATATCGACTGGGCGACACTGTCAGGTACAGAAGGCGAGTCACATAGAATGATCGAATTTCTAGAAGAAAATTATCTAAGCCAAATGATTTCTGAGCCAACTCGACAAAATAATATACTCGACCTTGTTATAACAACCCAAGATAACCTAGTCAGTAGTGTCACGGTAGGAGAACACCTCGGTTCTTGCGATCATAAATTAGTGCGCTTCGACATTAGAGCTCAAACATCAGTGACTGAAAATAAAGTTAAGGTGCCCAATTTCAAAAGAGCTAGCTTCGTAGAATTCCGAGAAAAACTAACAGAAATACAATTATCAGATGACGGCAATGGAGAGGAAGCCTGGCTAAGTTTTAAAAATCACCCACTCACTCAGCAGAACACATTCGTCCCCTTGTGTGAGAAGCGAATTAACACTAATAAAAGCCCACTGTGGCTTAATAGCGAAATCAAACACTCAGTCAAGGAGAGAAAATTGTTTTACAGGTTAAAGAAAGAACAAATCACGCCCGAAAACATTAGACTTTATAATGATGCCAGGCGACGAGTAAAAAGACTAGTAGGTCAGGCAAAGCGTAGATATGAAGAAAATATTGCAGCCAACTGTAAAAACAATCAGAAATCCTTCTTCAGTTATATAAACAACAGAAAGGCGATCATAAGTGGAACTGGACCTTTAACAAACAGCGACGGTGCACTAGTGACTGACAGCCGACACATTGCAAACCTCTTAAACAATTACTTTTCCTCGGTGTTTAATACTAACAGTCTTCCTCCCACCACTACCACCAACACCATTACTGATGTAAATCTCGAGCATGCATTGCCATATTTTGAAATAACAACCGATGAACTCCTTAAAGCTCTCCATTCACTTAAAATAAGTAAAAGTCCTGACCTGACAAAGTATATCCAACTCTGCTGAAAGAAACAAAGAGCGAAATACTCTCCTCCTCACAACCGTATTCAATATGTCCTTGCGACAAGGCATCGTCCCTTCAGATTGGAAAAAGGCTAACGTGACACCGATTTTCAAGAAAGGAGACAAAAAGTACCAGGTAATTACAGGCCCATTAGTCTAACTTCGGTTGTAGGTAAGCTACTTGAGGGCATAATTAGAGACAAAATTGTGAATTACCTTGAAAGCCACTCATTGATTGGGGACTCACAACATGGCTTCCGAAACAAAAGATCCTGCCTATCAAACCTATTAACCTTTATAACGACCTCTTCACTGTTTATGACGTAACCAAATCACTGGACGTAGTCTATCTTGATTTCAGAAAGCGTTTGGTAAAGTCCCGCATCATAAATTACTTTACAAATTAAAGCAAATAGGTATTGACGGTCAAGTAAACCAATGGATCGCGAATTGGTTGAGCAACAGACAACAAAGAGTAGTGATCGACGGATTTAACTCAGAGTGGGCGCCTGTCACTAGTGGCGTCCTCAGGGCTCGGTCCTGGCCCAGTGCTTTCATTATTTACATCAACGACGTGGATGTTGGACTCAATAACCGCATTAGTAAATTTGCAGACGACACAAAGATTGGCAACTCGGTTCTCACTGACGAAGACAGGCAAAGCCTCCAAGAGGATTTGTACAAAATTTCAGCTTGGTCGGATAGATGGAGATGCCCTTTAACGTAGACAAGTGCCAGGTCCTTCAAGTTGAACGAGGAATAAAAAGTTCGAATACGAAATGCGCGGCGTTAAACTCAAAAGCGTTCAATGCGTCAAAGACTTGGGGTCAAAATCGCGTCAAACCTCAAATTCTCACAGCAATGCATCGATGCAGCAAATAAAGCGAACAGAATGTTGGGCTTCATTAAAAGAAACTTTGTATTCAAGAATAAAGATGTAATACTGCTCTACAACAGTTTAGTCAGACCCCACTTGGAATATGCGGTACAGTTTTGGTCT
The DNA here is from genome assembly GCF_024679095.1 of Eriocheir sinensis. Lineage (NCBI taxonomy): Eukaryota > Metazoa > Arthropoda > Malacostraca > Decapoda > Varunidae > Eriocheir > Eriocheir sinensis. The sequence goes on from NC_066519.1 coordinate 3,953,831, forward strand.
CCCACCATGCAAAGGATATTGCTAAATTAGAAGGTGTTCAGCGTCGGGCAACGAAATGATCCCTTCCTTGCGCAACAAATCCTACGAAGAAAGGCTTTCACCCTTAACATGTTCTCTCTGAGAAACGTCGCCTCCGAGGAAAACTGATCGAATGTTTTAAAATACTTAATGGTTTCACGAATGTAGACAGATCAACATTGTTTATGATCGATGACACTTTGCGCACGAGGAACAATGGCGTAAAACTCAGATGTAGACAAGTAAATTCAGACTGCACCAAATTTTCTTCACCAACGTTGTAGTGAGAATGGAATAAGCTTCCACCGTCAGTGGTCCAGTGTAACACGATTGACTCCTTCAAAAATAAGCTCGACCGTCACTTCCTTCAACTTAATATCAACTAGAGTAGAAATGCAACGTTTTGGAGTCTTCTGATTAATGTAAAATCACTTAGGTTTAAGGACAGACCACCAAGTCTGGACCATGGGGTCTGTGGTCTGATTTTCTATGTAAATCTATGTAAATCTCTCTCTCTCTCTCATTCCCACCCAACACAAACACACCCAGCAGAAAAAGACATCACACGACATTACCCCTAAACATATCGTCATACGACATTACTCCCTAAACACGACTTAATTACCTCAAAACATAACACACTTTGATAATATTACCCCAAACATATCAAACGACTTTTACCCTGTAAACATAACACACGACATTAACTCCAAAACATATCATATGACTTACCCCAAAACATAACACACGACCTTACTCCTAAACATATCATACGACATTACCCCTAAACATATCACACCGACATTACTCCCTAAACATCACACGACATTACCCCAAAACATATCACACGACCTACCTTCGAAACACATCACACGACCTACCTCCAAACACGACATCGCCACGACATTACCCCTAAACATCACACGATATTACCCCTAAACATATCACACGACATTACTCCCCGAATATATCACAACGATTCATTACTCCCCTAAACATAATATCACACGACTCATTACTCCTAAACATATCAAACACGATATTACCCCAAAAAACATATCAGCACGACTTTTACCCCCACTTCCTTCTAAACACGACTTCCTAGAACATAACACGTTACTAAGAAATAAGAAATATTAAGAAAATATATCACACGACATTACTAAGAAATATATTACACGACATCACCAAGAAATATATCACACGACATTACCAAGAAATATATCACACGATATTACCTTCTAAACATATCACACGATATTACTACAGAAATATATCACACGACATCACTAAGTAAGAAATACATCACACGACATTACTGGAGAAATACATCACACGATGTCATTACAAGAAATATATTACACGATATTACTCACTTGAAATATATACTAAGAAATATATCACACGACATCATCCAAGAAACATATCATAATGACATTAATAAGAAACATATTACACGACATCACTAAGAAATATATATTAAGAAATATATATCATTTCACTTTTACTAAGAAAACATTTCCAAGAACATATCACACGACATTACCTAAGAAACATATCAAGCACGATATTACTAAGAAAACATATCACACGATATTACCTCTTAAGAAACATATCACACGATATTACCCCTAAGAAACATATCATACGACATTACCCTAAAGAAGTATCACATGACATTACTCCTCTAAACACATCACATACACGACATTACTCCCTAAACATATCACACACGACATCACCCTAAAGTCATATCACACGTGACATTACCTCTAAACATATCAATACATGACATCACCTCTAAACATATCACATGAACACACTTCCTAAACATACAGTTCACACGACATTACCCCTAAACATATCACACACGACATCACCTTCTAAATATATCACACGACATCACCCTTAAACATACATCACACGATATTACCTCTAAACACACTTCACACGACATTACCCCCTAAATATATCACACCGACATCACTCTTTCTAAACAGCATCACACGACATTACTTCTAAACATATCACACGACATCACCTTCAACATATCACAATGACATTACCCCCTAAACATATCACACGACATTACCCCTAAACATATCACACGACATTACCCCTCAAAAACATATCACACGACATTACTCTCTAAAATATATCACACGACATTACTCCCCTAAACATATCACACGACATCACCTCTAAACATATCATCACACGACATCACCTCTAAAACACATCACACGACATTACCCCTAAACATATCAACACAGACATCACTCCCCAAATACATCACACGACATCACCTCTAAACATATTGCACACGACATTACCTCCTAAAACATATTCACACGACATCACTCTCTTTAAACATATCACACGACATCACCTCTAAATATATCACACGACATTACCCTAACATATCACTAAATATATCACATTACTTTAAACACATCACACGACATCACTCTCTAAATACACACACATACTCTTAAATATATCATACGATATTACTCTAAACATATCAATGATATTACTTTAAACACATCACACGACATACCCCTTTAAACATATCACACGACATCACCCTAAACATATCACACGACATTACCCTCAAACATATCACACGACATTACCCTAAACATATCAAGCACGACATTACCCTAAACATATCACAGACATCACCTCTAAACATATCACACGACATTTCCCTAAACACATCACGACATTACTTCCCTAAACACATCACACGACATTACCCCTAAATATATCACACGACATTACCTCAAACACACTTCACACGACATTACCCCCTAAACATCACACGACACACTTTAAAACATATCACACGATATCACCTCTAAACATATCACACGACATTATTCTTAAACATATCACACGACATTACTCTAAACACATCACACGACATTACCCTTAAATATATATTACACGATATTACCCTAAATATATCACACGACATTACCTTTAAACATATCACACGATACCTTTCAAACACATCACACGACATTACTCTCGTAAAATATCACACGACATGCCCTTAAACATATCACACGACATTACTCCCTAAATATATCACACGACATTACCCCTAAACATATCACACGACATCACCTCTTAAAACATATCACACGACATTACTCCCTAAACATATCACACGACATTACTCTAAACATATCACACGACATTACTCTCTAAAATATATCACACGACATTATCCCTAAATATATCACACGACATACCACCACCACCACCACCACTACTTTCCCTACACCCTCACTATCCATCTCCACCTCCTTCACCACCACCACCACCACCACCACCACCACTACTTCTCCCCACACCCTC
>NC_066519.1:3959714-3964714 GCF_024679095.1 Eriocheir sinensis
TACTTCCCTCTTCCTCTATTTATCCCTTCCTCTCTGCTTCTCTCTCTTCGTTCATCATTTCTTCCTTTCCATTCTCGTCTTTGCCTCCCTGCTTTCCTCCCTCCCTCCCTCCCTCCGTGTGTGTAAATCGACTCCGTGTGTTACATTTTAACGTCACAACTTTTGAAATCCGTTCATCCACGTTTTTAATTAACCGTTACTTAAATAGGCTCGTACGCCTTCTCAGAAATCGAACGACTAACTGTGCTTGTTTACTCGTCTTATTTAGCACCACTCAACCTAATTAATTAACGTCTAACTCAGTGCTGTGACGCGTCTAACTAGTGTTTGAAGTGTTGTGAGGATTACCTTACAGTGAGAGGACTTCCCTGCTGAGCTGAGCGGTTAAGTTATATATCGACTTTTTTGTGTTTCCTGTCTTTCCTCAGTAGGATTACAACTACACGACCTAACACAGCACCCAGTGAAAGACAGTGAGCTTCTTGTGTCTAACTAACGTAGAAAATCTGTCACTAACGTAGAAGTACAAAGCTTGACCCGTATACCAGCACACCTGTTTTGAAAAGGAGGAAAATTTTAATCCCCCAGAGAATTTTAATCCCAGAGGGAAAACACGTGTAGGCCCTCATAGACGCCACACCTCAAACTCTCCCGCGTGACTCGACCGATTTAAAGCCGCCTCCCTCTAGGTGCTGATACAAAATTCATCTTAACTGTAAAGCTCACCGATATATCGTCTTGCAACAGTAAATAAAAAAAAGAAGTAATCATGCCGTCCAACTATTTCAATTGCTGTAATTGTTCAAAGAAATATGCTGCGATTCACTACCAAACCAGCAACTCGATGTGTAGGTACTGTGTCTTAGACTTACGTATTCAGGCACTACAAACAACCAACGAGGATCTACAACGCTCCAATTCTTTACTTTGGGACATCGTGACGTCACATCCTCAACTCTCTTCTTCTTCTTCTTCTACTTCTTCTTCTTCTTCTTCTTCTTCTTCTTCGTCTTATTCTTCTCCCTCTTCACCTCCACCACCAGCACCGCCATCACCCGCCCCTCCCCACCCATCCCACCATCACCACCACCTACTCTTCCTCCCCTTCCTCTTCCTCACTCTTCTCTTCCGCCCCTTCCTCCTCCTCCAACTCTGCCCCCTCCTCCACATCATCAACATCCTCCTCCTCTACTCCCCCCCAGCTAACCCCTTCTTCCTCTTCCTCCTCCTCCGCCTCTGCCGCCTCCTCATACATTTCTTCCCCTCCTCCACATCCTCCTCCTCTACTCCTCCCCAGTCAACCCCTACCGCCCCTTCCTCCTCCTCCGCCTCTGCCCCCTCCTCCACATCCTCAACATCCTCCTCTACTCCTCCCCAGTCAACCCCTTCCTCCCCTTCCTCCTCCTCCGCCTCTGCCCCCTCCTCCACATCCTCAACATCCTCCTCCTCTGCTCCCCTGCAGTCAACCCCTTCCGCCTCTTCCTCATCTTCCCTTGGCTCCCCCTTGTCCCTCTCCTCTACCAGCCCTCCTAACGCCTCCACGTCCAGTCGTCACCACACTCCCACTCCTCACTACTCATCCATTAGACGCCACAAGACCATTCTTCCTGCTGTGGTCTGCGTAGATCAGACACAGTTTCGGGGCACAGACAAGCTGAAAACATCTGTTAGACTTGTAGGGGACTCGCTGGTTAGAGGTCAATTAACGGAATTCTGCGGCAGGAATACAGAGACGCGGAGGCGTTATTGTATTCCGGGAGCCAAACTGGACGACATTACTTCAGCTGTCGATGCTGTCACGGAACTCGCGAAGGAAGACACAGTTTATTTGATTCACGCGGGGACAAATGACGTTCAGTCTACTCAAACTCAGGCCCTACTATCAAAATACCGTCAGGTCATTCGGCGTTACAAGACCAAGTCCCCTCACGTCATTGTCTCTGGAATTCTACCCAGAATCAGCGCTTACGCCGGCTTCAACAGCAAAGCGAGCAACATCAATACTAGTCTGAAGGAAATTTGTGACGACGAAGGCGTGGCGTTTACAAACGCCTGGCACCACTTCCTTGAGCGCCCAGACTTGTTTTGGAACGATGGACTACATCTGAATGAGGTTGGATCGACGCGTTTCGGGAGGCTTCTGGACGAGGCAGTGAAAAGCTTTTCGAAAAGCCTTTCAAAAAACGGCGGGCGAGGACGGGGCAAAGGCAGCCCTTGATCAACCAACCCGTAGCGTCAGTGCGACTCACAAGAAACTGTGTAACTAACCACGCCTCCGACAAGCGAACTGGTACAACTCGTCACGGCCACATTTCTATCATGTACACAAATGCACGTAGTTTAATACCCAAAAAGGACGAAATTAGGGCATATATTGCAACAGAGAAACCAGATGTGGTAGCCATCACAGAGACTTGGGCCAACTCTACCCATCTAGAATCCGAAATGTCATTCCCTGGGTACGAAAGCTTCCACAAAATTCGAAAGCACAAGAAAGGAGGAGGAGTAGTTTGATAAGTAAAAAGTACACTCCCTGCCATAAAAATAGACAAACAGGACGCAGAGAAATACGATTCTGTCTATGTGGAAATAACCGCAAATAACAAGAAACTAACACTTGCAACCGTATACAGGCCTCCGAAACAACAGGCAGCCGATGACACTGCCCTCTACGAAGAGATTCACTCTCTAACACAAAGCAAGGAAGCAATTATAATTGGGGACTTTAATTGCCCTAACATTGACTGGGGACTGATGACTGGAGATCAAGAGGGTAACAGGCTTTTAGAAATGGTGGAGGATTCGTTCCTCACTCAAGTTGTAACTCAACCAACAAGAGAAAACAATCTGCTGGATCTGGTATTAGTAAGCGACCCCGACCTCATTCGCGACTGTACAGTTGGTGAGAAACTTAATGGGTGCGATCACCACTTAATCCGTTTTAATATCAACATATGTCACAAACTCGTAGATAATCCATCAGTGATACCAGATTACAAAAAAGGAAATTTCAACTTAGCCCGTGCACTGCTTTCCCCTACGACCTGGGACCAACTTGGCATCACCGACAATACAATCGACAACGCGTGGAACGTCTTCAAAGATAAGCTGTTGCAAGTAGAGAAGGCTACAGTGCCTACGAAATCCAGGCGAGTAAATGGGGCCGTAGATCCACCGTGGATGACCAGAGAAATAAAAGGGCAGTCAACATAAAAAAAGGAATTATAATTTGATGAAAGAGAATGCTACGGCCGAAGCCAGCACACAGTACCACAACAGCCTCAGAGCTTGTCGCAGCCTTATTCGGAGTAGCAAACGCAACTATGAAAAGCAAATAGCGCGCGAAATCAAAACTAACTCCAAGAAATTCTTCACGTACATAAGATCGAAAAGAAAGTAAAATCAATATTGGTCCCCTGACAGACGAGACTGGATCTGTAACTCAGGACAGTAAACAGATGGCCAGAATCCTCAACAGTAACTTCGCATCCGTATACACAGTCGAGGACATCGAGACCATTCCGAGAGCCCTGCCCGCCGAGTGAGATCACGCCGCTGGAAATTGACTCAATATGCGACCAAGAAGTAAAAAGTACTTGGACAAACTCGACACGAACAAGTCAACAGGACCCGACAGTTTGTCCCGCGGTTATTAAAAGAGCTTAAACAACAAATACTTCAACCACTCACTACCATATTCAACCGGTCAGTTCAACTAAACAAGGTCCCGGAAGACTGGAAGATGGCGAACGTAACACCGATTTTCAAAAAGGAGACAAAAGCGTTGCATTAAACTACAGGCCCATAAGTTTGACATCAGTGGCAGGAAAAATACTCGAAAAAGATTATTAGAGATAAACTTGTTAAGTTTCTAGAAAACAATAATGTAATCTCCGACACCCAGCATGGCTTCAGAAACAAGCGCTCCTGCCTAACGAATTTATTAGACTTCTTCCAAGGTATATATAAGAACTGGGATGCCCACATCCCCAGTGATGTTATATACCTGGACTTTCAGAAAACCTTCGACAAGGTACCGCACGAGCGACTCCTTAAGAAACTGCACTCGGCGGGCATCGGAGCCAATCTGATCGCGTGGATAAGAGATTGGCTCACCGACAGAAAACAACGAGTACTACTCAACGGACAGCCTTCCGATTGGCTACCAGTCACTAGTGGAGTGCCTCAAGGGTCAGTGCTGGGACCCATCCTCTTTATCATATATATCAATGACCTAGAATCAGGACTGAAATCCACAATATCGAAATTTGCAGATGACACCAAGGTGGGTGGAGATGCCCTCACAAAGACCGACTGCGAAATCATTCAGAAAGACCTCAATCACATTATCGAATGGTCGGAAAAATGGCAAATGTCTTTTAATGTTGACAAATGCAAAGTCATGCACATTGGGTCCCAAAATAGTAACCACACATACATCATGAATGGGAGACCTCTGCAAGCGATGCAGGAGGAAAAGGATCTTGGAGTCACTATCAGCAGTGACCTGAAACACGCGAATCACTGTAAAAAAGCATACAACAAGGCCAACATTATGCTCGGGTTCATAGCGAGGAACTTCGAGTGTAAAAGACCAGACGTGATGCTATCCTTGTATAATTCCATGGTAAGACCGCACCTCGAGTATGCAGTGCAGTTCTGGTCTCCCAATTACAGAAAGGACATTGCTTTACTGGAAAGGATTCAACGACGCGCCACAAAGATGATTCCAACCTTCAGGGCTCAACCGTACGAGGAACGACTCAAGCGACTCAATCTCTTTACATTGGAGAAAAGACGCCTACGAGGGGATATGATTCAAGTCTTCAAGTATCTAAAAAAGTTCAATAACGTCGATTACTCCAAATTCTTTGAACTGCAAACCAACTCAAGAACTAGAAATAACGGTTTACCCATTCAGTCGAGTCGATGTAACACAGACATTGGAAGGAGTTTCTTTTCAAACCGAGTCATCCGCCACTGGAACAATCTTCCCTCAG
>NC_066519.1:3972214-4057214 GCF_024679095.1 Eriocheir sinensis
GCAGTCGTCTCTTTTCCAACGTGAAGAGATCGAGTCGCTCGAGTCGCTCTTAGTAGGGCTTCGTCCTCAGTGATGGTATCATCTTCGTGTCGCGGCGCTGTACTCTCTCAAGTAATTCGATGTCTTTCCTGTAATTTGGAAACCAAAACTGCACGGCGTATTCCAGGTGGGGCCTTACCAGCGAATTATACAAGGATAACATATCTCCCGGCGTCTTGTATTCGAAGTTCTTCGCTATGAACCCGAGCACTGTATTGGCTTTCTTACAGGCGGACTTAGTGTTTTGTTTGTTTCAAGTCACTACTAATGTTGACTCCGAGGTCTCTTTCCATTGGCACTTCCTGTAGTGGTTCACCACCCATGTGGTATGTGTGGTTGCTGTTTCTGGATCCGATATGCATTACTTTACATTTGGTAGTGTCGAAGGACATCTGCCATTTTTCTGACCACTGAGTGATCTGGTCCAGGTCTCTCTGGATAATTTCGCAGTCTGCTGTCGTGAGGGCCTTCCCTCCCATCTCTGTGACGTCGGCAAAGTTTGAAAGAGTGGATTTTAATCCTAGTTCCAGGTCGTTGATATATATATATATATATATATATATATATATATATATATATATATATATATATATATATATATATATATATATATATATATATATATAATGAAGAGTATGGGTCCCAGCACTGACCCCTGCGGCACCCCACTTGTGACCGGGAGCCACTCGGAGGCCTGTCCGTTGAGTACAACTCGTTGTTTTCTTCCAGTGAGCCAGTTTTTGATCCACGCTGTCAGGTTGTCGCCTAACCCCGCCGACTTAAGCTTTTTGAGGAGTCTTTCGTGTGGCACTTTGTCCAAGGCTTTTTGAAAGTCTAGATATATAACATCACTGGGGATATGATTATCACAGTTTCCATAGATACCTTGGAAGAAATCCAGTAAGTTGGTTAAGCATGATCACTTATTCCTGAAACCGTGCTGAGCATCGGAAATGATGTTGTTGTCTTCAAGGAACTTAACGAGTTTGTCTCTGATGATCTTCTCAATAATTTTTCTCGCCACTGAGGTCAAGCTGATTGGTCTGTAGTTTAAGGCCACGCTTTTGTCTCCCTTTTTGTAGATCGGTGTTACGTTCGCTTGTTTCCAGTCTTTTGGAACTTTGTTTTGTTGTAGTGTCAGATTATAGATGGCGGTGAGTGGCTTGAGGATTTGCTGCAAAGTTCCTTGAGCAGTCTGGGTGACAAGTCGTCGGGTCCGGTGGACTTGTTTGTGTCGAGTTTATCTACTATGGGTTTCACTGGCCGTGTTACACTGTTTTTCGCAAATAATTCCTAAACAAATTGTCGGATCAGTATGGTATTTCAACACCAAGCCTTTTACACCCCTACATAATTTATGGCCCACATAGCATATTGCTATATGTGTTTACGAAGGAGTTTACTCCTGTATATTAAGCCGAAGCCAGGCATGGTCACTAAGGTCGTATGCACATTCGAACGAATGTGGGGTACTCGTCTAGCCCCGCCTTCACCCCTACCAACCCCCAGACTATTCCCTCCCTACCCTTATACCTCACCCACCCCCTCCCCGTCTCCCTTAACCCCTTTATCACCGTCCCGCACACGTGTACGTGATAGGGAGGTATGGTACTACATACCATCACGTACATTGGTACGGAATACATTCGGAGTAAATATTAGAATGGTTTTGCTACCTTGTTTGGCGTCTGGGGCGGTGATAGTAGTTACTAAGATGCTCTACTAAAAAAGTAGTGGGCTCCGCCTACTCTGATAGCATGAAATCAGTGAGTGATACGTCATGTCACGCCACGACCGGGGTGGCGTGAACGAAGTGACTTAACGTCCTGCATTGAGGACCGAGGCACAAGCACAACAACCATCAACGATGTCAGGCATGTTGCTCCATTGCCCACGTGGATGCAGGACGGCATTTGTTCTTCGCCATCGATCATAATACTTTCATTTCATAAAAATAATACAATGTATAACATACAGTAACTTCATAATATCCCACAGCATATTTTGTATATTTATTGCCTCAAATGTACTTGATAAAGCTACAACGCCATTATTACCATTAGGCATCAATAAACAAAGATGCAGTGATGCAGAGAAGAACAATTGTGCAATTTATATGGAACCCTGTGGTTATGAACGACACAAGTCAACAAAATAATATAATGTCAACTTGACCATGTTGTGTGATAAATACACTATGTTCTAAAGAAGAACAAGTTATTACAAGAAAGTCAAGGCCACAGGTAATACAAATAGAGCGTGTTCATTCGACTGGCCATAGGACCTACGTACAGCACATTTGCCTCCTACTACATTTGCGTAAACATGATGTTATACAGTAATGAACAACGTGATATACGTTTTGCCTCCATGAAAGCTTGCAGTACTCCCACGTTACATGTTAAGTAATATTGAAAGCTGCACACACTGCATTACTTAGATGCATACCTATATGACATATGTAGCTATAAGTACAGTACATAAAGTAAACGGTATAACATAATGGAAGAGGCAGGAAATTGAGTAATGAGGGGAGGGGAGGGTAAGGAGGAGACGGGGAGGGATACGAAAGGAGGATGGAGAGGGGAAATATGGGAGGGTGGTGGGGGTGTTTGGGGGGTGGGGACGCGTCCTCTGAAAGTGTAGACATGACCTCCTGGCTTCGGCTTAATATACAAGAGTAAACTCCTTCGTAAACGCATATAGCAATATGATATGTGGGCCATAAATTATGTAGGGGTGTAAAAGGCTTGGTGTTGAAATACCATACTGATCCGACAATTTGTTTAGGAATTATTTGCGAAAAACAGTGTAACACGGCCAGTGAAACCCACAGTAGGTACTTTTTCACATCCCGTTCGTCGATTGTGCCAATTTCTAGGGGTGTGATTCCCGTCGGTGTGGTAGGGCTTTCGGGTACGGACTGGGTGTTCTCGACCGTGCACACAGACGCGAAGTTTTTGTTTAGGATTTCGATCATTTGTCTGCTGTCCTGGGTTATTACGTCACTTTCATCTTTTAGGGGACCGATATTGCTTTTTGTCTTCTTTTTGGTTCTTATGTATGTGAAGAACTTTTTCGGGTTGGACTTGGCTCCGCGTGCAATTTGCTTTTCATAGTCGCGTTTACGCTGTCCAATGAGAGTTATGCAAGCTCTGAGGCTTTGATGGTACTGTTCGCGTGCCTCATCAATGCTGTTTTCCTTTAGCAAGTTGTATTTTATCTTCTTTAAATTAATCGCCCGTCTAACCTGGGTAGTCATCCAGGAGAAGAAAGGAGGAGAAAAAGAAGGATGAGGAGGAGGAAAACAAGAGGGAGGAGTAGGAGGAGGAGGAGAAGGAAAATAAGAGGAAGGACGAGGAGGAGGAGGAGAAAGAGGAGGATCAAAATTAGAAAAAGAGGACGAAGGTTTCAGCTACGCAATGGAAGAAGCCGAGCACCTTTACCATGACGAGGCCCCCAAACTCACCTCCCTGTATCCTTCTTTCCTTCCTCCATCCCTCCATTCCTCCATTTGCTCCACTCTCCTCCCTCCAGGCCGTTCCTTCCCCCTTCCCTTCATCCTTCACCGCAGGATGCCATTCATCACCAGCTCAGAAGCCAACAGCAGCTTCTCAACCACTCTCCGCCTTCGTTGAATTCCACGCCTGTCACTCCCGCGCCCTTTTTTCCTCCGCCACTTCCGCCGCACTATTACTGAGAGAGGAAGAAACGGTGTTGGACGCAGCCAGTGACCCGTGGAAGTGACTCGTAGGGAACTCGTACGGAACTGGTCCTGGGTGACTGGTATCGCTAAACCTGACCTCACGGGAGTGGCACATACAGGAAGACATCCAGCGACTAATCTCACACTGGCCGGTCAGACGCGCAGAGAGAGGTGAAGACTGATGGGGAGGGTGGTTAGCAGCAAACCAAACTTGCGGAGAGCTGCTTGTTAACTTAGCACGCGTGACATGTACTACGTGCGTGGCCTTGATTTAGAGGGTTGTGTGGGCGTATCGTAGCCATTGTCTGCGTGCTTCTACGAGTGGTATAACAGTAGTAAGAGCGGGACCTTTTTCTGGCACCTTTTGTTAACTGCTGTTGGAGATCAGTGCGAACCTCCGTTCCTTTGTCCCGCGGTGATGTTTGCCTCACCAAAGCCTCCCACGTTACTGGGCACGGTACACACAATGCGGCGGGAAGACTCGAGGAGGAAGAATAACGTTTAGTGAGGCGTGAGACAGAGGAAGGAAACTGGGGAACGGGAGGGGACCACACAAGCACCCAGTGACGCCCAGACTCGTCGAGGAGTGCCAGGACGCGCTTTGAACAACTCGTGTGAGGCCGCCGCGATGGTCCTGCTCTGTTAGGTTAGGGTGGCAAGCCGCGACGAGTGTGTTCTGAGTGGCTTTGAAGGTGACGGGGCTGATGGACGCCCTATCAGCGTGCCACGGTGTGCAAGGCGACCGTCTTCAAGTTAGTGTGGTAAGGCGACCCGAGAGACTGAGTATCTGGTCGGTATTCTCAGACGCTGTCGACCCTCCCGACAAAGTACTTCCCAAGGCCGCAAAGATCAGTCGGCTTCTCATGTTTTTTTTTTTCACATTCACGGAGCAGAAGCCTCGTCAACCTATCGCCAGAGGAAACGGCTGGTGCGCAGCGCTCAGGTCACGCGCTGATAACTGGAAGCCGAGCCACTCAGTCAAGGAAAAACTCCTCGTGAAAGATGAAAGTCAGAATATAATGAGGCAGTCGTTCAATATGGCGTCCCTCTCTCCTTCCCTCCCTCCCTCTAGCCCTCCTTCCCTCCCTCTCTCCCTCTAGCCCTCCTTCCTTCCCTCTCTCCCACAAACCCTCACTCCTCCCTCTTGCCCCCCTTCACTCCCTCTCTCCCACAAACCCTCCCTCCCTCCCTCTAGCCCTCCTTCCCTACCTCTAGCCCTCCTTCCCTCTCGTCTATTATTCGTACAAACCTTCAGATTAACTTATCCGTGATTGCGTGTGTGTGAATGTGTGTGTGTGTGTGTGTGTGTGTGTGTTCGAAACGGGTTAGCGTCTTGTGTGTCATATTTGGCATTTATGTTTAAAATTTGTTTAGTCTTCATTTCTTGACATGCTCTCGCTGTTTTACGCATCATGTTTTCTGTTTTGTGTTTTACGAGTTTCTCTCATCGCCTTGTGTGTTTTAGGCGCAGTGTTTGTGTGGGAGCCAACGAGGGGCAGTGTTTGTGACTGTTGGTGTTTCTTTCATGGCTTCGTGTTTTACGCGCTGTGTGTTGCAAGTGTGTCGTGACTGTGTCGTGTGCACCAAGTGTTCTAGCGTTTGAGCTTACTGTGTGTGTTGTCTGGCGTTTACTTTGAATTTTCTAAACGTTTAGGCTTTACTCTTTGAATTTGTATTTCTCTTTTATAGTTTTATGTCACGTGCTTTGCGCTTCATGACTTTTATGTGCCTTGTGTATTTCAGACGCAGTGTGTGTGTGGGAGTTAAGGAGGTGACGCAGGTGTGTGAGCTTCGGTGTTCGTGTCATAATATGCGTTTGATGTGTTTACGTGTTTAGATTTTATTCCATCGTTTGTTTCTGGCGTTATTCATATCGGGGGACATGGTGTGTTACTGTTTTATAATAACTTACTGTATGTTATGCTCAATAAACATATCTATCTCTGTGTGTGTGTGTGTGTGTGTGTGTGTGTGTGTGTGTGTGTGTTGGCCGGCAGTAAGTCAGTACAATCACAGGAATAAGTCACTCTGGCTGCTGGCTTAGGCGTCACACAGTCCTCGCCTTGCTGGTGCTCCTTAACCTCTCGCACCTGAAGCAAAGGCTGACTGGCCGCCCGCTGTCCGTCTTGACGAGCCTTGGGAGCAGCGAAGGCTGTCCATAGGCTCTCTCTCAACAAGAATCACCCGCGGGCAGTCTGGCTTAAGACCCGCTTTACTCTGCCAGCGTGTGAGGGCCGCTGAACCGTAACCCACAGCCACTAACTAACGCCACAGACAGCCCCTCAACGCATACCTTTAAGCCAGGGTGTGAGGGCCGCTGAACCGTAACCCACAGCCACTAACTAGCGCCACAGCCACGGTATGCCTGACAAGTGTTCACAGTCACAGACAGACCCACGACGCTTACCGTTAACAGCCACGGAAAGTCGTGAAGATGTGTAACACCCCCCTCCCCCCCTTCACCCTTTCCCTCCACTCCCCACCCTTCTCCTCTTCCTCTTCCTCTTCATCCACTGAGGGAATGGACCTTAATGTTACGGCGGGCCCACAGAAAATGGGCGGACGAGAGAGGAGATGATTCCGAGAAAGACACCTTGCTTGAGGCTGCTAAAATTTGCTGTGAGCTTCGCAGAGAAGTGATAAGTAAATGCTGGGAAAACTTTGCTGGACGAATAGGAAACTCCAAAATCATCAGCGAAATATGGAAAGAAGTAAATAAGGTCAGAGGGAAAAGGTTGAGCAACGTCGCTCACCCACAGCCCGACAGACTGGCTAATGATTTAATGGACGACTGGGCCCACGCCGCCAGCAGCGCCTCGCTGCCTCAGGACCTCAGGGAAGCTTTCAAAGGGTGGGAGGGCGAAAGACGGTAATTCATACTCCGCGCCTTTAACATTAGTGACAAACACAGAGATTACCAGAGATGAACTGCTCAGGGCAAATAAGATAGGGAAGTCTACTGCACCTGGAGAGGATGGAATTTCTTATGACATATATAACGTTCTTGCCAGTGTCGAGAACGGTCCCTTGCTGCACCTATACAACTTGAATTTTAGAGGAGAGCTCCCTAGAGCGTGGAAGAAGGTAATCATCATTCCTGTCCCCAAGGCTAATGGAGGCAACAGACCAGTATCTTTAACATCTTGTTGCTCAAAAATGATGGAAAGAATCATTTTGAATAGACTGTTGTATCTCATTGGCGACCAATGTAGTGACAACATATGAATTTACAAAAGGAAGAGGTACATCTGACGCTGAAATTTAATGCCTATCTAGTGACATCGACTACTGCTGGGTTTTTGTGGATTTCAAGGGTGCATTTGACAAGGCTAATAGTGAGGTGATTCTGTACGAACTCGCGACATTAGGTGTGAGAGGCAGGATTCTGTACTGGAATGGAGACGACCTTTTTGGCCGAAGGGCACAGGTGTGTTACCAGGGGCACCTCTCGCAGGAGAGGCACCTGGAGTTAGGAACGCCTCAGTGTGGGGTACTGAGCTTAACCTTGTTCAATATATTAGTGAACAAATTAGCTGATGAAAAATTGTGTGCAGGGGTTAGCACAATAACATATGCAGATGATACATTGTTGCACAGCAGCTCTACAGACAAGATGCAGGTAGCACTTTACAAATTCGGTGGCCTTACTCAGTTAATGGGGCTGATTATAAATGAGGATAAAACAAAACTTCAGTGTAGGGCTACAAGACATAAAGAACTATCCATAAATAGAAAACACATTGAAAGAGTACGCAGCTACAAGTACCTGGGCATGTACGTTGGCTATGGTGCAGAGAGTAAGGAAACAGAGCTGAACCATTTAGTGGTTCAGTGCAAGGCCCGATTGCAGCCCTTGAGATCCCTGGCCTGGAGCGGCAGAGGTGTCGGAGTGCCAGAGCTGCGGATGAGGTACCTCACCACCATAAGATCAGTGACAGAATATGCCAGCCCCGTCCTCTCTTGTTTTAACGAGGGGAGATGGGGAAAGTTATTAAAAAAATCAAAATGAGGCGATGAGAATTGTTTTAAACTACCCAAGAAATGCAATGATAGATGCCATGCGTCTGGAGCTGAATTTGGACACTCTTAAGAAGTAAAGTAAAGGAAACAAACATTATAGCGGCACTGAGACATATGAGATCATAGGCAGGGAACAAGCTGGTGCGCGATATTCACGACAGTATTAGGGAAAGCAAGGCCCTCCGGAGGCAAGGCAAGAGAGGATACCAAAACAGGCTGGCGGATTTATAGGCAAATACAACTTCCAAAGTCACTGTGTAATCTAAGGAAAACTTGGGAATCTCCCTCCCTGAGAGGAAGAGTGTGTCGCTGTTTACAGCCTCACTTTGGAGAGAAAATATGTATGTTTAGTGCTGCTGACTTAAAGGCCAAAACTGATAATAAGGTCATGAGCCTATGTGACGAGGGAGTAACCCAAGTGTTCTGTGATGGCGCCGTCGTGGAGAATGGCAGGGCGGGGTGTGGGATCTTGGTTCGGCAACTAAATGTGAGTCCCGTGGAAGAGCGGGAGTACAGCTTCCGGATATCAGACAATGTCTCCTCAACTCAAGCATAATTGTGTGCCATATTCCTCGTGTTGCGGGAAATAAAGGATACGGGAGGGAACGCATTCTTTTTTGTAGACAGCCGAAGTGCAATAGAGTCCCTTACAAGCAGGCACCCCGTGTGTGAAGATACAGTTATAAGGTGCAAAGCAACAATAAGAGAACTCGGCAGGCAGAACAAAACCGTAACCTTTGTATGGATACCGTCACACATCGGGTAGAACACAATGAACGAGTTGACAGATTCGCCAAGACAGGAGCAGAACAGGAACCTATAGACCTCACATGCACTCTAAACTTGAGACAGATTAAAACGCACATTAGGAGAAGGCAGGATGAGGAGAATGCTGTCATGATTGGGGGGAACACACAGGCAGTGAAACATTCCAACACTATATTAAAGTTTCACAGATGACTCACTTCACATATGGGAGAATGCGCAGCTCGTGGAGGGACTCTGCATACACGCGGGTGAGATTAGGCTAAAATATCTTTGGCAGCTCGGGGCGGAGAAGGCAGAGCATAATATATGTTGTAGACTTTGCAACGACCCAAGATCCCACACCCGACAACACTACATCTTGGAGTGTCGAGTTCTGTACAGCTTCAGAAACCAGCAAATTACGAACGCCACTGACCAACTCATCTGGATGTTTAATAATAATGAGATGGAAGAGATGACAGGAAATTGTAAAGATGTCATGTGTATTATAAGACAATAGCAAGTGTACTGGATGTGTCATAGTGTACGGAAATTTAGTATAATGTGATGTAAGGTAATGCAAGACAAAATACAGCAGGGTTGGGGTGAAGGCAACACAAGTACCCTCATTATTTTGAGACCATATATACATAGGAATAACATACACTAGAAGACCTATCGGTCTGTGGCGAGGGTGGACACTGTTATAATGTATATCTCAATAAATGTATCTAATCAAAACAAGTCTTCATCCATTCTCCTCCCCATTTACCCTCTCTCCTCCTCCTCGAGCGCCTCTCTCTCTCTCTCTCTCTCTCTCTCTCTCTCTCTCTCTCTCTCTCTCTCTCTCTCTCTCTCTCTCTCTCTCTCTCTCTCTCTCTCTCTCTCTCTCTCTCTCTCTCTCTCTCTCTCTCTCTCTCTCGTTACGATTTGAATGTATTTTTTTCTTACTTACGTCAGCTTATTTTATCGTACATTCCTTCACGATATAATCTAAATATAATTGTGAAACTACTTACACATCCCAAAACGAAAGGGAAACTCAATAATAAGTAAGGCATATTTTTTTTAGCAACACTGTAAAATATGTATGCCACGTTTCTTTATATGCTTATAAATATCTTATTCATAATAAGTTAACTATTCTTTCATACGTTATAATACTAAGATTAAATGTGTATGCATATTTGCTGATGATATTTGCCATGGTTTTACTTACATTAGAACATTTCTACATCGCGGGCTTGGAGACACGCGGCAAGGCTGTACAAGGGGATCCCTCACGCCAGGGGCGGATCCAGAAAATCAATTTTGAGGGGGCCCGATGGTAAAATTTCATATGTTAGCGACAGCCTCAAAACAGTGAAGACCAATGGATATTGATGGCGTTTCTTTGCTTAAAATCCACAGCTCCCGCGCAATCAACGTATATGTGACAAATGATTTTTTTTTTCTTGTATATATATATATATATATATATATATATATATATATATATATATATATATATATATATATATATATATATATATATATATATATATATATGAAGTACAATCAATATTTCAGCTAGCAAGCAATAAGAAGAAACAATTCAAATTGTTCATCCGACCAGTGAAAAGGCAGATCTGAATAGGTACAAATCATCACCATACGAGCATTCGAAGAAAACTAAACGTTTATTTCGATGTGTAAGCAGCAAGGGTGATCATAATACAGGTCATAAATAAATTACAAACCTAAACCTTACAAAAAAAAAGTTAATATATAAAATTAGACACAGCTGAAGATAAAAAGGAATTCTTATCGTTCTTCTTTTACATGGGATTGAGGTAACACATTTGCAAAGATTGGCTGATCTAAAGAAATATATTTACAAATTTCCAAGTATTCAATTAGTGCCTCACTAAGCAAAGAGTAGTCGGCGGTTTTTTTCGGCGAATTTGCTTATCACTCTCGACTGAAATGGGGATATCATAGTGGACACAGAGGAGGGAGGGCAAGTCCATTCAGGCGCTCCTGGCCGACGGTACTCCTCAGATAGGTTTTCAGCCTTTTCAATGCTGAGAAAGACCTCTCGGCTTTCGCGTTGGAGACTGGAAGCGTCTACAGAGTTTTTAAGAGAATTGCGAGAGTGGGGAATATGCGGGTGCTGGCGTGTGCCTGGGCTTCTTTAATAGTTTTGAAGACCGGAGCAGATAATGCCCAGCGCTCCGCTTCCGCCTTCACGAGTGTCAGGGATTCGATGTCGAGCTCGTAGAGCTTCGCCGCTTGAAGCACAGCCGAAACATCCGTTTCGGGGACTTTGAGGAGTTGCTTGAGATGAAGTGTGACAGGCACTGCGTCGTCGCCGAACCGACTCTTCAACTCAGCCAAGACGTGGTCCACGAACGGAATGTACACCACCCGGCGGTAGTACTCCTCAGCATTCTCGCACGGAACATTTGATCGCTGGGTCTGTCGTCCACAGAGTCGTGGCTCAGGGATGGTGTCATGCGATGACCCCACCTCGACCAAAAGCTCTTCCGCTTTCATGAACACGTCGTGGAAATGATTCTCCGCATCTGGTCTGAACTTGGCAAAATTGGTCTCGACGCCACGAATCGTGGCATAGGCTGACACCAGGTCGCCATCTATTCTCTGAAAAGCTCGGCTCGGATCGAGAGTATGCGCCAATATACACTCCACTACAACCAATCCAACGAGAAAGCGGGGAACATGTATGGCGATGAGAAGGAGCCCAGTGGTGGCGTCAAGTTCTTCCTCGAGAAAAACAGCGATGACAGGCAAAAAGGTAAATCTTAAGAATTACCACTCCACCCCCTCCACCACCCCAGCTCCCCCTACCCCCCAAGACAAGCCTGGGGACCTGTGGGGAACCGGGGTATTGGGGGGGGGAGCCCATATCACTGAAAAAGGGCCTTCCAAAATTTCCCAAGAAAAATCCCTAAATAAGGAAAAATTCCCTAGTCTCTAAGGTAAGGAAAGTCCCTAACGCATACTCTTGTAGTCTATTCCAATATGAGCTAGCATTCAATCTGTTGACGAGTGTAAGGCGTGTCATCAAATGGTGGGCATAGTGCCACCCCCCCCCCCCCCCTCCTCCCATCGCCGCTCTCCCAATCCGTCCCGCGGCGCGTAAGTTTTGACGGGCCACACCGCATGTCATATATATTTAAACTACTCCAACCGAACTTTACGACCTGCTAACGGGGGGGGGGGCTTCGCCCCCCCCTGGACCCCCCCCCACCGCCGCCCTCCCAATCCGTCCCGCGGCGCGTAAGTACGTTTTGACGGGCCACACCGCACGTCAAATATATTTACACTACTCCAACCGAACTTTACGACCTGCTAACGGGGGGCTTCGCCCCCTCGACCCCCCATTCTAACCAGGGAGGCTTCGCCCCCTGGACCCCCCATCGCTGCCCACCCAATCCGTCCCGCGCCGCGTAATTTCTGACAGGCCACGCCACATCTCAAATATATTTAAACTACTCCAACCGAACTTTACGTCCTGCTAACGGGGGTGCTTCGCCCCCCTCAACCCCCCTGTGCTAAGGAAGCCAGCTCTGCCCCCCCATCTAACTGCATTGTACTGAATGACGCCCGGAGCCCGTCGCGGCGGCCGCGAGCGTGGCCAATTCATCCCAAACCGACGACTTGACACCCCTCACTCCCACCCGTGTGCATTTCTGATTATGATTGTAAATCCATGGCGTCAAGAACTCAGTTTGACTGTTACACGACTTTAAAATCTTACCCTTTTCTACACTCCTTCTGTATAAGGGTTGTAGAGGGCTGCAATTTCCTTCAGAAAGTGGTGGAATCTTTTATTGGGGTCCTTGTGGGTCATGATGAACGCAGATCGAGCCAGATATCCCGCAAAATGTTTCTTATTCCTCCCATACAGAGGGACCTTGGTTTTGAATTCCCTCCACAGTCGCTCTATGTTATTTGTGTGTGCCAGTGTAGAAGGGTCAACAAAATTGAGGCTGTGATTAACTGTAAGATGTTTGTAGCCGTGTTCACTGAGGCAATTATATGCTTTCCAGCAGTCTGAAATAATAGTGGATCCTGGCTGAATCCGCTCTTTGATGATGTTCAAAAGTGTTTCACTGTCTCTTTTTTCAACCGGAACCATGAAGCATGTACGTGTTTCCCGACACAGACCACCAAATACCCACTGACCTTCAATGACCCTGCCAACATTATATTTTCGTTTTCCGAATTTACTTTCATCTATTTCAACTATTTTCCCTTCACCAATTTTTCCAGTTTGTTTCACACACCATTCCACAAGCACCTCCTGGCAGAAACTTGCCCAGTCCACAATGGTTGGGTGGCTGAGTTGAAATTCAGTTCTTACAAACAAAAACGAGAAACATTCCCGTAGATAGACATTAATGAACACTAAAACTGTTTCAAAATCGAGATGAGCTTTTTCAAAAAAAGTATTCTTAAAAACACTTTCCATTCAGTCACACTTTGCTCTTTTCTTTTTTCCTCTTGCTGCCCGCTTCTGACAACTCCACAATTTTCTCTCAAATCCAATGAAGCAGGTTTTCCACACAGCTCACAGTCTTTCTTTTCTAATATTAATTTGTGCCTGACACACAAATCAAACAAGTCTCTCGGCTTGCCCGAGTACCGATGAAAAAAATGCAGCAGACCTAAGGCGCACTCGTCACAGCGGTCCATTCTAGAGTGTTCTGGCTCTCTCTACAGCGATCCCTCAACGAGTGTTCTCTCTGCTGACGTGTCAGCGAGCAATTCATCGCGGATGAATACACCTTGTCACTGTTTCCATATTTCAGGGATTTTGTGGGGGACCACATTTCCCTTATGTCTTCTCCCCACCCCCAAAAGAAAACGCATTTTCCTCCCGTACCTCCCCAAACAAGCCTGGGAACCTACGGTGACTCTTGGTTTAGGGTGTTAGAAGGTAAATTGAGTGAAATATTGGCCTCCAAAATTTCCCTACAATCGGGAAAGATCCCTATAGTTACCTGTGTAGTGGGCGCCTTGGAAAGGTTATTCTCGTGGGGGTAATATTGGAGGCGCGTGCTTGTTACAGCTTGATACGCCCACTAGGCACCAATTAAGAGCATCACATGTGACGCGGCCGTGTCACTTCGAATATGGTAGTATTGAAGGGACTCGATTGTGGGTTATTTGACGCTCCTGAGGGATAACAATAAAGAGGCTTAATAGTCAATTAACACTTACCGAAAGGTGAAGTAGATTGATAATTTGAGGAGAGTAGAGTTGATCCTTCCTTCCATGATGGCGGGCCGCACAAGACTACCAGCTGATAAGTGGCAGGCTGACACCGATACATCCGGCGGATTAATATTTCATGAATGTCGTCGTTGAAAATTATAAAATACATATACTTGCGGCATTATTGACTTTAATATAGCGAAGAAAATAACGTAAGGAACTCGTAAAAAACGTTTTATGTCCGAAATCGTAATGATCCATGCGCGTACTGATTTAGGAACTAGTTTGAATGGTGCACTGCAAGGCAGGTATGAGGCTCAGTCTGTGTATAGAGGCGGTTGTGAAACAATAAAAATGGACTTAGAAAATCCAAGCCACCTAACTCTATAATTAAAGAGACTTGCCCCCCTGGCCCCTCCCCAAGGTAAAACGTATACGAAAATGCATTATAATAATAATTCTTTCACGTCCTAAATTACTGCGAATATTGGTTTGGAGTGGTTATTCTTAAGTTTTGCCTTCGCGCTTGGCCGAGGTAAGCTTGACAACCTCTGTGAAGCGAAGAGAGCACATATTCGGAGAATGAACGAAGTTGTACACCTCGGTTTGTGTTTGAAGAGCGATCTTCACTTCCTTGACGTCACATGCACGCCTTCGTCAGTACTGGATTCTGCTGGTGGTTAAAGCAGTGGATTGGCTTGGCCAGGGTGTACTTCTTCATGAGTACTACGGCACACCCTTTGAATTTTCCCATCATGGCACTTGCTCCATCGAAACCAAGTCCCCTGCACTTGACCATGTCCAATCCAAGGTCTTCAACAGTGCGCAAAAGGAGCCAGGCTAAACCCTTACCGGTGAGGTCTTGGGCGTGCGCAAAGGCAAGGAAGTCTTCCTTTATTTCCTTTTCGAAGTGCCGAATGATGATAGTGGACTGCACTAAAATTCACTTTCTGCTTGCATGTGAGGAATGAGGTCATAAAGATTTTTCCTAGGCCATTAAATCTTGCTCTAAATATTCAATATACAATTCCGTAACTTAAATACTGAAAATAAATAAAGAAAATCCTGAATTCTCCAGAAATACAACAGAAAGGTACCAGTTTTCGTTTTGACTCTCAGAAAGTGGACATTTTAGCAGATAGGGGGGTCGTCCGACACCCCCGGCCCCTCCCCACCCCTGGGTGCGGCGTACTACGGTCCTGTACGAGTATATAGATTGTTAGATGAGTGCGAGGCTCATAAGAGCGTGGGGCCCTGGGCACGTACCCGTTTTGCCCTGGCCCTGCAGGAGAGTGAAAAATTACATTAGACACTGAAAAATTTGAAATCTTGCCTGAGCATCCCGTTCATCTCCGCATAGTAGAGCCCAAGGAACCTATAGAGGAGGATTTTTTAAAAGTTTGGAGGACAGCGTCCAGAGCTATCTCGCGGCGGCCAGCTTCGCTTCCCAGCTCTCTAGCTTTTTAGGGGTATCTTAAGTATATTTTATGTTTTCTCAATTCATGGATATTTCAAATATTTTAGTTATCCTAGTATTTTTTGGGGGGGGCCCGGGCCATCAGGCTCCCCACCCCTGTATCCCCGCCTGCATATGCCTACAGCCGACGACACTTTCCGTATTATATTTGCAGCACATTATAAGCGCGTCAGTTCTGTACCCACTATCCGCATACACTCGAGATTTTCTGGGGGGGGCGGAGACTTTTTTT
The DNA here is from genome assembly GCF_024679095.1 of Eriocheir sinensis. Taxonomy (NCBI): domain Eukaryota; kingdom Metazoa; phylum Arthropoda; class Malacostraca; order Decapoda; family Varunidae; genus Eriocheir; species Eriocheir sinensis. Next base: position 3,987,656 of record NC_066519.1, read on the forward strand.
GGGGCCCGGGCCCCCTGGGCCCCCCCCTGTATCCGCCCCTGCCTCACGCTGAACTCCCCCAGAACCGTACGTTTAGTCGAGCCAGACTATAGTAGTAGTTACAGTTATTATTATTCCAACCACCACCACCACCACCACCACTACTACTACTACTACTACTACTACTACTACTACTACTACTTACTCCCGTAGCCATGACTTTATTTCTGGGTGTAGTGGTGTACTATTTATGTCCTGTTACGCAATGCCAGGATGGACTATGTCGGTGAGGGCAGAACTGGAAGACTCGCGGCGGCATTGTTCCTTATATTAGGGGGAGTTGAATTCTCCTTAGGCCGTGCTGCCGCCACCACCACCACCACCACGGGTCGGTACTTTGCAAAGCTTTGCTGGATATAAGTAGAGAAAATAAAGCTTTAGTCTGAGGGAAACTTTTATCACGAAGCGGAGGAAGAAAGAAGAAGAGGAAGAGGAATAGGAGGAGGAGGAGGAGGAGGAGGAGGAGGAGGAGGAGGAGGAGGAGAAGAAGAAGAAGAAGAAGAAGAAGAAGAAGAAGAAGAAGAAGGAGCAGAAGCAGGAAGAGGAAGAGAATGAGAAGAAGACAGAGGCAGAGGAAGAGGAGGAGGGAGATAATAAAGAGTAAGAGGATGAGAAGAGGAAGGAGGAGGAGGAGGGAGGGGATGATAAGAAGAAGGAGAAAGAGAAAGATAAAAAGGAAAAAAGGATGATAAAGAGGCGGAAGGAGAAGGAGGAAAAGGAAGAGAAAGAGGAAGTTGATAATAAGGAGGATAAAAATGAAGAGGATGATAAAGAGCAGGAAGGAGGAGGAGGAATACATAGGAATACATAGGAAGAACAGACACCAGAAGACCTATCGGTCTATGGCGAGGGTGTCTGTTTACTACCGCTACTACTAGTAATCTGCGTGTGGTAGGACAGGACAAAATAGATGAAGGCTCCTCCCCACCCACCTCTCCCTCCGGCAACATGCCGGCAGGAAATAGTTAGAAGAGAACACCATGTACCTTTAAGGAAGAAAGGGCCATGGAAATTTTACAGTAAAGAGAGAAATAAGAGGAAATTACTACCCTTAACTTACACTACTGGTAACCTAAGCTGTGGGGGAAAATGACTTCATTACATAAGAACATAAGAACACAGAAACACAAGGAGACTGGAAGAGGCCGAGTGGCCTACACAGGGCAGCCTCAGGATACCCCCTAATACCCACGATGGGTGAGGTGTAGTTTCAGGGGCACAGGTGGAGGCTTGATCCTCGTTTTACCGGCGGTACTAGGCACGGCACCAGTAACCTGTCACCTTACTGCACCCACACCTCACTCCACCTGCCATGCGGACATTAACTGTTGCTTTACTCTATTGTTAACTTACGATACTTGCAATCTAGGTTGTGGGGGAGAATAATATGGGTTTAGGTTGACGTCTTGCTGCAATCTGTCTGAAAACATGCGAAGAAGGGTCAGTATAATCTTATATCCCTGAAGTACTTATCCAATGAAGACTTGAAGCTATTGATATTCTGCGCGCTAACTACTGACGGTGGGAGTCTATTCCAGTGATCGACGACTCTATTATTGAAAAAACTTTTGCGCACCAATGTGTTACATCGGTTTCCCTTTAACTTCATACCGTTGCTGCGTGTTATTGTGTTGGTGTCTCTCTGAAATAGACTATCTGGTTTAATGTTGTCGAATCCATTAAGAATTTTGAACACTTCAATTAAGTCCCCTCTTATCCTTCGCTTTTTTAGGGAAAACTTATCTAAACGCTTTAAACGCTCGTCATATGCCAAGTTTCGGAGCGCTGGAATTTGTTTGGTTCCTCGTCGTTGTATCTTTTCTAGCAAAACTTGATCTTTGATATAGTTCGGTGACCAGAACTGAACGGAGAAAGGAGAAGAAAGAAAGAAAGAGGAAGAGGACGGGGATGATAAAGAGGAGGAAGAGGATGATTAAGACTAAGGAAAAAAGGAGAGAAAAAAAAGAAAAATAGGGAGAAAGCTAAAGGAAGGAAGAAGGAGGAGGAGAAGGATGATGATGATAATGATGATGATGATGATGAGGAGGAGGAGGAGGAAGAGGAGGAGGAGGAGGCGGAGGCATAACAATAATAAGAGGAAAAAGAAAAGAAAATACGGAGAAAATGAAAGGAGGGGGGAGGAAGAGGAGGAGGACACACACACACACACACACACACACACACACACACCACACCGTGGATCGACTGCTTAGAGCGCTGCGCTGCCAGGCTTCACGGCCTGACAGGGCGGCGGTTTGAGCAGGCTCAGGCCGGATTCGTTGACTAGAAGTGGTTACTGTCCCCCCTTGAACAAGGGGAATGGGGTGTGTGGTGTGTGAGCTCCTGGCAGTACCCAGAGACCGACGATAAAGAGCACTTGCTCATGTCGGGAGGGTACCTGCTGGCGATTACGAGTCCAGCACGTGATTAGGCCGTGGTGAATTACACACACACACACACAGACACACACACACAAACACTCACACAGGTTGCGGGTTGTGTGTTCTGACTTGGAAAAAATGTAATAATGATTTGTTTGTTTGATGCGAGACAACACACATTTATGTGTGGCTGAGGGAAGAGAGAGAGAGAGAGAGAGAGAGAGAGAGAGAGAGAGAGAGAGAGAGAGAGAGAGAGAGAGAGAGAGAGAGAGAGAGAGATTTTTTACTGTTAAAGGGTTCCAGTTAACTTAATAAATTAAATAGTTTATATTTTTTTTCATTTCCATCCAAGTCTGAACTCGGGAAAAAGAAATGTTTCAGCACAGTCATTCGTCAGCGGCTCGTAATGTTGACCAAACCGATTCTGTGTGATTCGCCGCAGCTTTTATGTGCTTTGTTCTTATCCCGAAAGATGGCCGCCAATGGTGCCCTGTATGGCGACAACGATAACACTGTACTTTGTTTTGGCAGTGCCGACAAGGGCAACAATGATGGCACTGTACTTTGTTTTGGCAGTGCCGACATGGGCAAAAACGATAACACTGTACTTTGTTTTGGCAGTGCCGACAAGGGCAACAATGATGACACTGTACTTTGTTTTGGCAGTGCCGACAAGGGCAACAATGATGACACTGTACTTTGTTTTGGCAGTGCCGACAAGGGCAACAATGATGACACTGTACTTTGTTTTGGCAGTGCCGACAAGGGCACCAATGATGACACTGTACTTTGTTTTGGCAGTGCCGACAAGGGCAACAATGATGACACTGTACTTTGTTTTGGCAATGCCGACAAGGGCAACAACGATAACACTGTACTCTGTTTTGGCAGTGCCGACAAGGGCAACAACGATAACACTGTACTCTGTTTTGGCAGTGCCGACAAGGGCAACAATGATGACACTGTACTCTGTTTTGGCAGTGCCGACTAGGGCAACAATGATGACACTGTACTTTGTTTTGGCAGTGCCGACAAGGGCAACAATGATGACACTGTACTTTGTTTTGGCAGTGCCGACAAGGGCAACAATGATGACACTGTACTTTGTTTTGGCAGTGCCGACAAGGGCAACAATGATGACACTGTACTTTGTTTTGGCAGTGCCGACAAGGGCAACAACGATAACACTGTACTCTGTTTTGGCAGTGCCGACAAGGGCAACAACGATAACACTGTACTCTGTTTTGGCAGTGCCGACAAGGGCAACAATGATGACACTGTACTTTGTTTTGGCAGTGCCGACAAGGGCAACAATGATGACACTGTACTCTGTTTTGGCAGTGCTGACAAGGGCAACAATGATGACACTGTATTTTGTTTTGGCAGTGCCGACAAGGGCAACAATGATGACACTGTACTTTGTTTTGGCAGTGCCGACAAGGGCACCAATGATGACACTGTACTTTGTTTTGGCAGTGCCGACAAGGGCAACAATGATGACACTGTACTCTGTTTTGGCAGTGCCGACAAGGGCAACAATGATGACACTGTATTTTGTTTTGGCAGTGCTGACAAGGGCAACAATGATGACACTGTACTCTGTTTTGGCAGTGCCGACAAGGGCAACAATGATGACACTGTACTTTGTTTTGGCAGTGCCGACAAGGGCAACAATGATGACACTGTACTTTGTTTTGGCAGTGCCGACAAGGGCAACAATGATGACACTGTACTTTGTTTTGGCAGTGCTGACAAGGGCAACAATGATGACACTGTACTCTGTTTTGGCAGTGCCGACAAAGGCAACAATGATGACACTGTACTTTGTTTTGGCAGTGCCGACAAGGGCAACAATGATGACACTGTACTCTGTTTTGGCAGTGCTGACAAGGGCAACAATGATGACACTGTACTCTGTTTTGGCAGTACTGACAAGGGCAACAATGATCAGCCGCATTTACATGGCATTGGTTGGCGTAGCGAAATTCTTTATTTTTTTTCCGGCAGAGGTTGACAATGGACGCCCGTGTATAAAAATGCGTAATTATTTAACGGTTTTATTTCGTAGTATGGCCACGACTGTTCTCGCGTGTGATGCCGTTTGGCGCGCTGCCGGCCAGTGCGTGTGTGGGCAGCGGCAGGTGTCAGGGCAAGGGAGGGTGCCGGGTGGTTTTAGGGCAGTGTGGCGCCACTGGGTAGGCAGCGTGCAGGGTGTCAGGGCAAGGGGCTGTGCTGGGCGGTGTTAGGACAGTGTTGGCGCCCCTGAGTACGCAGTGTGCAGGGGGTCAGGGCAAGGGGCTGTGCTGGGCGGTGTTAGGGCAGTGTTGGCGCCCCTGGGTACGCAGCGTGCAAGGTGCCAGGGCAAGGGAGGGTGCCGGGCGGTTTTAGGGCAGTGTTGGCGCCCCTGGGTAGGCAGCGTGCAGGGTGTCAGGGCAAGGGGCTGTGCTGGGCGGTGTTAGGGCAGTGTTGGCGCCCATGGGTAGGCAGCGTGCAGGGTATCAGGGCAAGGGGCTGTGCTGGGCGGTGTTAGGGCAGTGTTGGCGCCCCTGGGTAGGCAGCGTGCAGGGTATCAGGGCAAGGGGCTGTGCTGGGCGGTGTTAGGGCAGTGTGTAACGGGGTACCGGGGGGCGTTTAAAGGGCGTTGATTAAGACTTCAGCTTCCTTAAGGCGAATATATTCTTAGCCTCTATGTACAAGGAGCGTCGGAGCGAGAGCGGCTGCCGTTGTGTGTCAGACGGACTCTCGTGAAGGAGTGACGAGTTACAGGTTGGAAAATAATTGTTACAATTGGTCACGGTCAAGGTGACTTTCAAGCTTGATGAAATGCTTTGTATACAAACTGAGACGGTAAACACTGACGGACGACATTCCTATAAGGTGGCGTGATCTATCTGTCGTGGGTTTTTTCCATTGACAATTGTATGCCTAATTCGTGGTGATACTAAATAATAATAATAATAATAATAATAATAATAATAATAATAATAATAATAATAATACATTGATATCCTACTATAACACTGCTCGGTCACCTACCAGTGATCGCGACCTCGCGATATTTAAAAATCTAACTAGCAGTCTAGTTACCATTAACATACATAGTGGGAGTTTGTTAAGCTGACTGCCTATGATACAATTACAATAAAACACTGGCTATGTAAGAACATTTGTGTAGTAATAATATAAATAGTGAGAGGTAAAACACAACGTGTGTGACATGAAACATAAGAAATCTCTCAAAAGATAAATATAAGGACACATGTATAAGAAGCTATCAACTGGCATAGTTACAGACAATGAAACGTTCATCTAGCTCCTAAAAAAAATACAGTAGTGAAACATACAGTAGTGAAACATAGTACAATGTTAAGTATAGGAGCAGGGGAATGCCAGGTTTCTGTTATCTGACTTGCTTGAGAAAAGGAAAAACTACCTTGCCAGTGGCCTCCCTGCATCCAGTCGCCGTGTCTGCACAACCAAATAATCGTGCAGGACAGAGTTCCTCCTAATAAGGTAGCACATGACGACGAGACTGACGAACATCAGAAACATTGGTACAAAAAATCCAATGTACAAGTAGGGGAGATGCAAGTATTCAGGCAGCGTTTCCTCCAGGGTTTCCGCAAACTCTGTTTTGTTTGCGAAAGACAATGAATTAAGGGAATTAGTCACATACGAGCTGCTGGAGAAGTGAATGTTATCGAGAGACCGTAGAGGAAACACTCGATGGGAAATATTGGCCGTGAAAACCAGACGGATCCGGAACGGGTACGTTGTTATGTTAGTGGAGCGGATATAGCATGCTTCCGCTATGGCATAGTGACCAGTAACCCGTTGATAAGTGGTACCCTCCGGGCAGATGACTGATACATAGAAGGACTGAGGGAAATAGAAATAATGCAGACCCTGAAAGTTCTTATGGAAAACAGGTGTTGGTGGTAGCTGCTTGTAAGGGCACAGGGAAAGAGCGTCAGACGCGTTCGCGGGTGAGGGCGATCTCGCATACCCCTCCCCGAACTGGTAGGATTTCAAAGAGGGACGCAGAGCAATAGAAACGCCTGAAGACCGTCTCCTTGCAATATTGCAAGAGTGAGTAGCTACCCGTTGAGTACAGAGCGAAATCCTTCGCGATTAGAACAAGAGACGGGGACGTGTCCAGGGCTAACACACTGTCCTTAGCTGAAAAAGGGAACGGGACAATTTCGTGTGCCTCAAACACGTCCGCCGTCTGAAATGGAACATGAATGATTATGGCATCGGGGGTGAGGCTGGACTCAATCAAGGGGTAAAAATATTGACTCATGTCCGGGTTGAATAAAGGTGTGAGGCTATAATTTTGATGCCCGATATGGACAGTCGTTCTCAAATCGTATAGAGCGAACAAGGCAGGTGTGACTCTACCGTGCGCTGCATCAACCATGTTGCTAATAACCTGCTGATTTGCCGTTGCGACAGAGTTAATGACGTTTTCCAATACATGCAAGGCCTGATCTAGGAGGAGAAACTGATTCACCTGGTCGATCTGTTTGACAACTATGTTCATAACCTCTACTATCTTATTTGTTTGCTCTAGCAGTTCCTCAATGTGAGTATCCAACGGCGCAAGTTTTCTACAATTGGCGTTGATCACCCTGCTTTGTATACAAACTGAAACGGTAAACACGGACGGACGACATTCCTATAAGGGGGCGTGATCTATCTGTCGTGGGTTTTTTCCATTGACAATTGTATGCCTAATTCGTGGTGATACTAAATAATAATAATAATGCACCCCTGGGTAGGCAGCGTGCAGGGTATCAGGGCAAGGGGGTGTGCTGGGCGGGGTTGTGGGCAGCATAAAGCCTTGCACACACCTGCACACACACACACGAACAGAACATCGTATCGCAGCTCCGCCTTGCACTATAACGCTGTGGGTGTGGACGGGGTATCGTGACAACGTTGGGTCACATCCCCACGAGCCTGGGTGATGCGCGTCGGGGCTCGCTCACGTCCCGCCAGTCGTTGGTTTATGGGCGCCGAGGCATAGGGCGCTGCAGGATGAGGTGGTGTGGGCAGGATGTGTACTCGACCCGTGCCAGCCGGCAACACCGTGTGCGCCCAACGACCGGGCTGCCGCTGGTGCCGTACTCAGGGCTGTTCCGCGGAGGCGAAGATGCGCTCGACAAGTTGGCGTCACTGGCTGAATGCATCATGTCCGACTAGTAAACCTGCATAATATATGATTCACCAGTTAGTGTAGAGTGATAACTTTGGCAGTGTTATTCATCGAACATGTTGCATGCAGGCACTGAATGCAACATGGCTTCTTTGCCTAAAAAACATACAAACATAGAATAACTAACACGACCACCAGGGGGAGGCATGGAGTCTCGCGGTTTGAAGCCACTAAACTGTCAGTCGGCCATATTGCTCAAGCCGGAGAGGAGTGGCCAAATGGATGTACCTCCATGAGCGGGCGGCCAGACCACGCAGACTGGTAGTACATGGAGGAGAGCTGATGAGACGAAGAGCCTTAGACTCCACTCATATAAATGATATGTCAGTTAGTGTTTCCTGTCAACTACGTCTATATGCAGATGCTAGTATATTAGCTGTAACACACAAGGAAGCTAAGGAAGTTTCAAGGAAGCTAGGAGAAGAACTTGAATCCTGTAACAAATGGATGGTGGATAATAAGTTATCACTTCACTTGGGAAAAAAATGAAATTATGTTAGTAGGCTCAAAAATAAAACTAGGGAGAGTGAAAATATTTTCAGTCACACGTAATAATCAAGTAATAGAAGGAGTTCTATATGTTAAGTATTTGGGAGTTAATTTGGACCAAAGTGTCACTGGGGAGTACATGGCACAGACATTACTTAAGAAAGTAAATGGAAAGTTAAAATGTCTCTACAGACAAGCCAGGCTTCTAGATCAAAATATTAAAAACTTCTATGTTCAGCATTAGTTCAGCCACATATTGATTATGCCTGCACATCATGGTGTTCAGGACTGACCAAAAATACAAGAAACAGCTTCAGACTTCACAGAATAAGATCATCAGATTCATTTTAGGTTTACAGCAAAGAGCTCATATTGGAATAACGGAATTAGAAAAAGTGAATATGCTGACCATAGAAGATGGAGTAAAAAACTTGAAATTAAATCTGGCCATTAATATATTCAATAATGTTGGACCATCTTATCTCGGTCAGAACTTCCAAGGGATGAGTGACCAGTTAGTTAGAACTGAAAGAAGTGAATATAATTACTGCATGCCAAGAGTTCAAGGGGGAGAAAAACACACTTTCTATTGCACAGCTATCAAAGAATGGAACTCATTACCCAATACTATCAAACGGACATATTCAATATCCAGGTTTAAAGCTGTTGTGAAAAAGCATCCAAATGACCAGGGAAGAAATAGAGAACAAAATGACTTTGTATTTTACTAGCAGTGAAGAGTCTTGCAATGAAAGTTGTAGGTAACCTTAGTTACGTATTTCAGATTTAATAATTAGTGAGTTGTTCCCCTTTTCTGTATATTCTATTTTCTGTACATTTTTAAACATTTAGTTATATTGTATTTATGGTATAATATTGAAACTTTTATAATACTGTACTGGGACCTGCTGGCTACTCTGCTTAAACTACTGTCTTGCCTAAAAACGGGGACCCCACTGGAAATGAACAACTTTAGTGGGTTATCCTTGTAAGAGTTAGTATGTTATCACGGTATTGTCTTATCAGTCACAAAATGTAGCCACTTACTAAATAAAATCAATCAAATCAATTAATCAATCAATCTTGGCCTCCTCGATAGGTCAGGTAACTCGCAGGTGCTCTTCACGTGCCTCTTTCTCGCCACCACTGCCGTGACTGGCGTTCGTGTCCGTGGCAACACACCCTCAGGCCGCGCACGAGGTATTTTAGCATGGAGGTGCAGACGCACTGGTCCTTTAACATGTTCCCGCGGAGATTTCCTTTATTATTATTTATCCACTTGTTTACGATGCGGCCGGAGCTCGTGCTGAGGCTGGAAATGATTTAGTTGTCCTGTTCGCTCTTTTTGTGACGGCCGTCTCACAAGCTCTCCCTTCCCTTGGCATCTGCTCCGGCCCTAAGAGTGAGGCTCGCCGTGATGCGCTTTTACGGGCCACATCAAACACATTATTTGACTCGGTCAGTCACAGTGCGGCGCGAACTTGCCGAGGAAAACGATAACAGCAAGGCAAGGACGTGGAACTCAACGAAGGCGAAAACTGCTTAGGATACGGCAGATAGTACTCGAGTATGAAGCACACACACACACACACACACACACACACACACACACACACACACACACACACACACCACACACACACACACACACACACACACACACACACACACACACACACACACACATACAGATAGATAAGTAGATAGATAGATATTTATTGACCACAACTTATAATAAAAACGCGTCGATCTCTATTTAACAAAATGGTCCAAAAACTAGCATTTCTTCAAAATTCAGAATGAAAATATACACTAGACAAAAACGCAGAATACGTGCAAGGTAATAAAAACACCTAGCACCACAAAACATACAGCACTTAAAACGAATAAAACACACAAGAAACACGTTAAAAACAAACAAACAAATAAAAATAACTAAAACAGTTGAAATCAATAAAGCACACTGGACTATACTTTAAACTCAGAATGAAAACACACACTAAACAAAAGCGCAGAATACGTACAAGGTAATAAGAACACACAAAACACCACAAAACTTACAGCACATAAAACGAATAAAACACAAAGAAACACGTTAAAAAATAGACAAATAAACATAAATTACTAAAACAGTTGAAATCTATAAAGCACACACGGCACATAAGACATCTAAAACATAACACTCCAACACATGAAAACACACTTGACACGCTAAACATTTGATACATAAGGCATCGCTTACACCAAACACATGAAATACATGATACACGAGACACACGAAATACACAAGACACATGAGACACGTGACACAGGAAATACTTGATGCACACAAAACACATGAAACATATAAAATACGTGATACACATGCCACGTGAAATGATATATTACATGAAACACATAAACCGCGGGAAACACATAACGTATATCGATCAAAAAATTTGTAGCATATAAAATACTTTTAACACACAAAACTTAAAAACGGATGAAACATAAACATGTAGGTGAGTCACGTAAAGCATATTATTCAAACACCACAAAACCCATGCAGCACATAAAGCACGTGAACGACGACGTATACACACACACATCCAAAAACTTCTTCCTCAAAATACATCTCGTCACTGAGTACATTTTTCTCCTCCGCCTCTTTCCCCATTTGTTCGTGCCATCCATCCTTAGCCTCGTCATCCCTCCCTCTGTGTGTCTGGCTAATATTTGCACTGCCAATACAAAACACTTAGGTGAAACAGGGCGCCACACTGCCGGCCACACCCTTGACCAGACCACGCGTGCTGGCCGACCTACTGGAAGGGCTAGCTGGCCAGTGGTCAACCTCCTGCCTCCACGTGGCAACGCCTGGATCACTGGTCTCACGCCCAGCTGACTCACTGCCTCTACGCGCGAGTTCCCTGTCCTGTGGAGGAGCCCAGGGTTGTACAGCACGTTTCTCCGCTCCATACACACAGCTCTCTTGGACAGAGTAGAGTCTATAAGGCTCTTCATCTCATCAGCTCTCCTCCTCTTACTGACAGTCTTTTGCCTCTTAAATTATGCCGCCATGTTGCCTCTCTGTCTCTATTTTTTATCGATATTTTCACGCTGACTGCTCTTCTGAACCTCCTAACTGCATGCCTCTCCCCTTCCCGCAGCCCAGCTACGCTTGACTTTTACTCAAGCGCACCCCTATAGTGTCGAAACCAGGGATGGAGTGAATGCTTCAATTTTTAACGAATACGAATTCGAGTACACTGAAATGGTTTTCATTTTAATACAAATACGAATACTTTCTGAAAGTATTTATAAATACATTCATGAATAATTTTCATTGAAAAATACCTTCTCGACGTAACTGGGTACAACACTGCTGAAATGTTGCAACAGTAAAACTCGCTCATGAACTTGTAATATACATGACGATTACACATTCGCCCAGGAGGCTGAAGTTGTAAGGAATAACGGCTGTTATTTATTATAATAAAGTTTAAATATTCATCAGATTATTCGCAGAATATGAATATTTTATCCTTGTATTCGAATACGAATGATAATACTTTGACTTCTATCAGTAATTATTCGAATACGAATACACCCAAATATGGTATTTGAATTATTTGAATATGAATACCGAATACGAATATTCCATCCCTGGTCGAAACCCCTTATGCAAGAGTTAACCAGCATCTTCATTATTTCACCCCTTGCACTGGTAGACTCTAGAACAATCTCCTTCGTCTGTATTTCCTCCTGCTTTCAACCTGGACGCTTTCAAGGGGAACGTATCGATTCACCTTTCCTCCCGAAATTGATCTCTCTTTTGAGCACTCTTCTAATTCTTTTTTATAGGGCAGTGTTCAGTTGGCTTTTATTCTCAGTGTTATATTTTTGTCCTTGAGCTGCTTCCTTTACTGTAAAAAAAAAAAAAACTCAGGGGAACAACGAAGCTGATCCCAGATTTGATCTTTACTTATGTCCAGGTCTGTTACACACTTAGATATATAGTTCTTACGTGGTAACACTGCTACGCCTCGTTCAGTTGAGCCTTTCACTTCACTTTTAGAGGAAACATAACCAGGAAGAGAGACTGGTAGCGATGTCTTAACATCGTTCCAGCTAAGTATGTCGTAATCGAGTATTGTACTTTGCACCGCCATTTTTTCCAACTCAGGCTTAACTCACTGTGGTCGCCTTAGAAAAACTGCCGCCTCCACTCACCGACCACCAAGTTGTCCCTGTATAGATTCCTCTCTCGAGTGTCCGGCCGAAACACGGATCTTGAATTTTCGGGGCGTTCCTTCCCCCCTTCTCTGCCTCGCGTAGGCTCCTGCATTGGGCCCTGGCGCGGGGGTACACGTCATCCTGATGCAAATCCTCGATAACCTCGACTTGCCTCTTCACCCGGCCCTGTAGCTCGTCAGTCCTCTTGCTGATGTTGCTGGCGGGTGATGTAACAGCTAGTTCCAGCCCGACCACTTCACACACACACACACACACACACACACACACACACACACACAAACACATCACTCCGAAAGTAGCAGCCAGGGGCCAGCCTGTTGGCCTCCCACCCCTTCTCCTCCATCCCCGTCTCCCTTTTCTTAAAAAAAACACCGTAAGAAACCTTTGCCTGTTGGCCTCCCACCCCTTCTCCTCCATCCCCGTCTCCCTTTTCTTAAAAAAAAAAACACCGTAAGAAACCTTTGTGATATCAAGCTTAATCATGGTGACAGACAGTGAATGCAGTGCGTTTGTGGTGCCGTGAAGACACTGAAGAGTAGAAATGGCCAGTGCTACGTTAACGAGGCTTTGCCATCCAGCCGACACCCCAGGTGCCCCCAGGTACACCAGCCCGACCATCATGCTGCTGGGAGAATTCGGTTCAGGTGCAGTGCAGTGTTGAGGCCCGTCACTCAGATGGAGTCATGGTTGGGGCAATCAGCACGCCGCTCAACATACGAGGCAGTGCAGACGTTAGATGTTCCCACGCCTACTGCCGCTCGGTCCACCTCTTACTATCTTGTCTCACCGGCTGGATAGATTAGCAGGTCATCGCTAACTCCATAAGCTGAGTGACGGCCGACACCACCTCTACCTGCACCCCTCCCATCAACTGCGACCTGACCCTTTTTTGACCTGGAGTTGACCTAGGGCTTAACACCTGACCCGTCACCCAGATGACCACACCGCCTACTACCGCACCTACGCAATGCATTCCACCACCTCACCTTCCCCCCACCACCCCAGAATCCATATACTCCTTTCATATTTTACATTTTCCTTTTTGTTCTATTATATTTCAAAACTGTATTTTTAACGTATATAGTTTCAGCTTCACAGCTGCAGTCATTTAATAAACCGTTTATTATTATTATTATTATTATTATTATTATTATTATTATTATTATTATTATTATTATTATTATTATTATTATTATTATTATTATTATTATTATTATTATTACACACACACACACACACACACACACACACACACACACACACACACACACACACACACACACACACAGATGGATAGATAAGTTTATTGAGCATAACATACAGTAAGTTATTATAAAACAGTAACACTACATGTGGTCCAATATGAATAACGCCAGAAATAAACGATGGAATAAAATCTAAACACGCAAACACATTACGCGCAAAACATGACAAGAACACCGAAGCTCACACACTTGCGTCACCTCCTCAACTACCACACACACACTGCGTCTAAAACACGCAAGGCACATAAAAGTCATGAAGTGCACAGCACCGAACATAAAAACGTACAACAGCGATAGCATTTGATGAGGTAAAGCCCAAACAAGTAAAATTATATAAAATTAATACCAGGAAACACACAGAGGACGTTATAACGTTTGGAACACTTGCTAAACAAGATACAGTCAAGATACACTTGAAGCATAGCATACGCAACAAAACACGAACAAGTTGATTACATATTATGTTACATTGGCCAAGTTCGTAAGATAACAAAGATATGGCGGATTATGACGGACAACATTTACTTCACTGCATCTCATTTCTCTCCGTTTTTCCGCGCCACTTTTCCCTCGCCTCTCTGGCTGTAGCAAGATAACACTCCAGGCAACATGTTGCCCGTTACCTCCAGTACGTCGTCAGAACCATAAGTGTTCCGTACCTGTTGTGCACCATGACAATGCCGGAGCACTTGTAACTCTGCCTGAGCCGCCCCAGGAACACTCGGCCGCGCCTCCAGGGGCAGGCGCCACGCCGCGCCTGTTCCACCGCCTTCCTCCTCCGCAAGCGAGTGAGCGCTGATGCGGAACCGTGTGAACGAGATGCGATGCTGCTCGTCCAAGTATTCTCGTGACGTGTGTACACTATGGACATCCAGACGGGTTCATTACACACACACACACACACACACACACACACACACACATACTCACACACACACACACTCACACACACACAAACAGACCGGATACATAATCTTCCTGTCTCCAAGTCTGTGTCCGTGTTTACAAATACAGACTGTGTCCGTGTTTACCAATACAGATTGTCTGTGTCCGTGTATTTTATTTACAATTTGGCCTATGGCGCCCGTAAGCTTTCTTGATGGGGTCTGACGATCGGACCCAGCACGATATGGCGCAGGCAAGTGTTTAAAGTGGCGCCATCTTGCTTGGCTCATGCTGTCCCCCGATGCTCAGCTTTGATTCTCTTTGAGAGATAATCTAGAGTCCGGGTTAAGTGGTCTTCAGGACAGCATGTGGGTAGTTTCGGGCCACTCGGCGGTGGCTGAAAAGTTCCCAGCTTGTTTGTCGAGGCGGCGGGACGCGAACCCGCGTCCTCCTGGACCTCGCGCCCGCACGCCGACCACTTAGCCACCGCCTCGCCTTTTATTCATAGTCTGTCCGTGTTTGTTCACACAGTTTGTGTGTCCGTGTTTGTTCAAACAGTGTATGTGTGTCCGTGTTTGTTCTCACTGTCTGTGTGTGTCCGTGTTTGTTCACACAGTCTGTGTGTGTCACTGTTTGTTCACACAGTCTCTGTGTGTCCGTGTTTGTTCACACAGTCTGTGTGTGTCAGTGTTTGTTCACACAGTCTGTGTGTGTCCGTGTTTGTTCACACAGTCTGTCCGTGTCCGTGTTTGTTCACACAGTCTGTGTGTGTCAGTGTTTGTTCACACAGTATGTGTGTGTCCGTGTTTGTTCTCACAGTCTGTGTGTATCCGTGTTTGTCCACAAAATCTGTGTGTCCGTGTTTGCTCACACAGTCTGTGTGTCCGTGTCTGTTCACACAGTCTTTGTGTCCGTGTTTGTTCACACAGTGTGTGTGTCCGTGATAATTAACACAGTTTGTGTGTCCGTGTTTGTTCAAACAGTGAGTGTGTCCGTATTTGTTCACACAGCCTGTGTGTGTCCGTGTTTATTCACACAGTTTGTGTGTCCGTGTGTGTTCACACAGTGTGTGTGTCCGTGTTTGTTCACACAGTTTGTGAGTCCGTGTTTGTCCAAACAGTGCGTGTTTGTTCACACAGCCTGTGTGTGTCCGTGTTTGTTCACACAGTTTGTGTGTCCGTGTTTGTTCAAACGGTGTGTGTGTGTGTCCGTGTTTGTTCACACGGTTTGTGTGTCCGTGTTTGTCCAAGCAGTGTGTGTCCGTGTTTGTTCACACAGTTTGTGTGTCCGTGTTTCTCCAAACAGTGTGTGTGTCCGTGTTTTTTCACACAGTCTGTGTATATCCGTGTTTAATCACACAGTGTGTGTGTGTGTTCGTGTTTGTTCAAACAGTGTGTGTGTCCATATTTGTTCTCACAGTGTGTGTGTGTCCGTCTTTGTTCACACAGTTTGTGTGTCCGTGTTTGTTCACACGGTCTGTGTGTGTCAGTGTTTGTTCACACAGTCTGTGTGTGTCAGTGTTTGTTCTCACAGTCTGTGTGTGTCCGTGTTTGTTCACACAGTCTGTGTGTGTCCGTGTTTGTCAAAACAGTGTGTGTGTCTGTGTTTGTTCACACAGTCTGTGTGTGTCCGTGTTTGTTCACACAGTTTGTGTGTTCGTGTTTGTTCACACAGTTTGTTTGTCCGTGTTTATTCATACAGTCTGTGTGTGTCCCTGTTTGTCCAAACAGTGTGTGTGTCCGTGTTTGTTCACACAGTCTGTGTGTGCCCGTGTTTGTTCACACAGCCTGTATGTGTCCGTGTTTGTTCACACAGTGTGTGTGTGTGTGTGTGTGTGTGTGTGTGTGTGTGTGTGTGTGTGTGTGTGTGTGTGTGTGTTCACATAGTCTGTGTGTGTCCGTGTTTGTTCACACAATCTGTCTGTGTCCGTGTTTGTTCACACAGTCTGTCTGTGTCCGTGTTTTTTCACACAGTCTGTCTGTGTCCGTGTTTGTTAACACAGTCTGTGTGCGTCCGTGTTTGTTCACACAGTCTGCCTGTGTCCGTGTTTGTTCACACAGTCTGTGTGTCCGTGTTTCTTCACACAGTCTTTGTGTCCGTGTTTGTTAACACAGTGGGTGTGTCCGTGTTAATTCACATAGTTTGTGTGTCCGTGTTTGTTCAAACAGTGAGTGTGTCCGTGTTTGTTCACACAGCCTGTGTGTGTCCGTGTTTGTTCACACAGTTTGTGTCCGTGTGGGTTCACACAGTGTGTGTGTCCGTGTTTGTTCACACAGTTTGTGTGTCCGTGTTTGTCTAAACAGTGTGTGTGTCCGTGTTTGTTCACACAGCTTGTGTGTGTCCGTGTTTGTTCACATAGTTTGTGTGTCCGTGTTTGTTCAAAAAGTGTGTGTGTCCGTGTTTGTTCACACATTTTGTGTGTCCGTGTTTGTCCAAACAGTGTGTGTGTCCGTGTTTGTTCACACAGTTTGTGTGTCCATGTTTGTCCAAACATTGTGTGTGTCCGTGTTTGTTCACACAGTCTGTGTGTATCCGTGTTTAATCACACAGTGTGGGTGTGTTTGTGCTTGTTCAAACTGTGTGTGTGTCCGTGTTTGTTCTCACAGTGTGTGTGTGTCCGTGTTTGTTCACACAGTTTGTGTGTCCGTGTTTGTTCACACAGTCTGTTTTTGTCCGTGTTTGTTCAAACAGTGTGTGTGTGTGTCCGTGTTTGTTCACATAGTCTGTGCGTGTCCGTGTTTGTTCACACGGTCTGTGTGTGTCCGTGTTTGTCCAAACAGTGTGTGTGTCCGTGTTTGTTCACAGCCTGTGTGTGTCCGTGTTTGTTCACACAGTTTGTGTGTTCGTGTTTGTTCACACAGTTTGTGTGTCCGTGTTTGTTCACACAGTCTGTGTGTGTCCGTGTTTGTGCAAATAGTGTGTGTGTCCGTGTTTGCTCACACAGTCTGTGTGTGTCCGTGTTTGTTCACACAGCTTGTATGTGTCAGTGTTTGTTCACACAGTGTGTGTGTGTGTGTGTGTGTGTGTGTGTGTGTGTGTGTGTGTGTGTGTGTGTGTGTGTGTATTCACATAGTCTGTGTTGGTCCGTGTTTGTTCACACAATCTGTCTGTGTCCGTGTTTGTTTACAAAGTCTGTCTGAGTCCGTGTTTTTTCACACAGTCTGTCTGTGTCCGTGATTGTTAACACAGTATGTGTGCCCGTGTTTGTTCACACAGTCTGTGTGTGACCGTGTTTTTCCAAACAGTGTGTGTGTCCGTGTTTGTTCACAGAGCTTGTATGTGTCCGTGTTTGTTCACACAGTGTGTGTGTGTGTGTGTGTGTGTGTGTGTGTGTGTGTGTGTGTGTGTGTGTGTGTGTGTGTGTGTGTGTGTTCACATAGTCTGTATGTGTCCGTATTTGTTCACACAATCTGTCTGTGTCCGTGTTTGTTCACACAGTCTGTCTGTGTCCGTGTTTTTTCACACAGTTTCTCTGTGTCCATGTTTATTAACACAGTCTGTGTGTGTCCGTGTTTGTTCACACAGTTTGTGTGTTCGTGTTTGTTCACACAGTTTGTTTCTCCGTGTTTATTCATACAGTCTGTGTGTGTCCCTGTTTGTCGAAACAGTGTGTGTGTCCGTCTTTGTTCACACAGTCTGTGTGTGCCCGTGTTTGTTCACACAGCCTGTATGTGTCCGCGTTTGTTCACACAGTGTGTGTGTGTGTGTGTATGTGTGTGTGTGTGTGTGTGTGTGTGTGTGTGTGTGTGTGTGTGTGTTCACATAGTCTGTGTGTCCGTTTTTGTTATCACAATCTGTCTGTGTCCGTGTTTGTTCACACAGTCTGTCTGTGTCCGTGTTTGTTAACACAGTCTGTGTGTGTCCGTGTTTGTTCACACAGTCTGTCTGTGTCCGTGTTTGTTCACACAGTCTGTGTGTCCGTGTTTCTTCACACCGTCTTTGTGTCCGTGTTTGTTCACACAGTGTGTGTGTCCGTGTTAATTCACATAGTTTGTGTGTCCGTGTTTGTTCAAACAGTGAGTGTGTCCGTGTTTATTCACACAGCCTGTGTGTGTCCGTGTTTGTTCACACAGTTTGTGTGTCCGTGTGTGTTCACACAGTGTGTGTGTCCGTGTTTGTTCGCACAGTTTGTGTGTCCGTGTTTGTCCAAACAGTGTGTGTATCCGTGTTTGTTCACACAGCCTGTGTGTGTCCGTGTTTGTTCACATAGTTTGTGTGTCCGTGTTTGTTCAAACAGTGTGTGTGTCCGCGTTTGTTCACACATTTTGTGTGTCCGTGTCTGTCCAAACAGTGTGTGTGTCCGTGTTTGTTCACACAGTTTGTGTGTCCGTGTTTGTCCTAACAGTGTGTATGTTCGTGTTTGTTCACACAGTCTGTGTGTATCCGTGTTTAATCACACAGTGTGTGTGTGTGTTTGTGTTTGTTCAAACTGTGTGTGTGTCCGTGTTTGTTCTCATAGTGTGTGTATGTGTCCGTGTTTGTTCACACAGTTTGTGTGTCCGTATTTGTTCACACAGTCTGTCTTTGTCCGTGTTTGTCCAAACAGTGTGTGTGTCCGTGTTTGTTCACACAGCCTGTGTGTGTCCGTGTTTGTTCACACAGTTTGTGTGTTCGTGTTTGTTCACACAGTTTGTGTGTCCGTGTTTCTTCACACAGTCTGTGTGTGTCCGGGTTTGTCCAAACAGTGTGTGTGTTCGTGTTTGTTTACACAGTCTGTGTGTGTCCGTGTTTGTTCACACAGCTTGTATGTGTCCGTGTTTGTTCACACAGTGTGTGTGTGTGTGTGTGTGTGTGAGTGTGTGTGTGTGTGTGTGTGTGTGTGTGTGTGTGTGTGTGTGTGTGTGTTCACATAGTCTGTGTGTGTCCGTGTTTGTTCACACAATCTGTCTGTGTCCGTGTTTCTTCACACAGTCTGTCTGTGTCCGTGTTTTTTCACACAGTCTGTCTGTGTCCGTGTTTGTTAACACAGTCTGTGTGTCCGTGTTTGTTCACACAGTCTGTCTGTGTCCGTGTTTGCTCACACTGTCTGTCTTTGCCCGTGTTTGTTCACACAGTCTGTCTGTGTCCGTGTTTGTTCATACAGTCTGTGTGTGTCCGGGTTTGTTCACACAGCCTGTGTGTGTCCGTGTTTGTTCACACAGTCTGTGTGTGTCCGTGTTTGTAAACACAGTCTGTGTGTGTCCATGTTTGTTCACACAGTCTGTGTGTGTCCGTGTTTGTTCACACAGTCTGTCTGTGTCCGTGTTTGTTCACACAGTCTGTCTTTGTCCGTGTTTGTTCACACAGTCTGTGTGTGTCCGTGTTTGTTCACACAGTCTGTCTGTGTCCGTGTTTTTTCACACAGTCTATCTGTGTCCGTGTTTATTCATACAGTCTGTTTGTGTCCGTGTTTGTTCACACAGTCTGTCTGTGTCCGTGTTTGTTCACACAGTCTGTCTGTGTCCGTGTGTATTCACACAGTCTGTGTGTGTTCGTGTCTGTTCACACTGTCTCTGTCCGCGTTTGTTCACACAGTCTGCCTGTATCGGTGTTTTCCATAGTCTGTTTTTTGTGTGACCGCGCCCCATGTCTGCGTGCGGGATTTGGCCTCTGTGAACACAACACACTCTCGTATGAAGGACTGTTTCCGGCCACCAAGTTCCATCGCTTACTCTAAATCTGTTTTCGGCCCAAGAGTAAACGGACACGGCCGATACGTGGGCTTCGGGGAATCTCTGGATGGCGCACACATCTCCGGGCTCTTGCATAATTTCACTTCCCTTGGCGTCGTGTTCTTGTACTCACGGCGAAAAGAAACCGGGGCTGTCAGGAATGAGGCTGAATCATTCTCCTCCTCCTCCTCCTCCTCCTCCTCCTCCTTTCCTCTTCCTCGTCACTATCACCAGCAGCCTAGGTGTGGCAGCAGCCGTGGCCCCCGTGCGCCGGAAAACGTTTGAAACTTTTTTTTATACAGCTAAGGAGACAGTTCAAGTGAGTAAAAAAAATATTATACAAAAAAAAAGCCCGCTACTTACTGCTCCTGTATAGAGGTCAAGGGAGCGCCAAAAAGAGAGGTCAGTTTCGGGAGGAGAGGTGTCCTGATACCCTCCTTTTGAAAGAGTTCAAGTTGTAGGCAGGAGGAAATACAGATGAAGGAAGATTGTTCCAGAGTTTACCAGCGTGAGGGATGAAAGAGTGAAGATACTGGTTGACTCTTGCATAAGGGGTTTGGACAGTATAGGGATGAGCATGAGTAGAAAGTCGTGTGCAGCGGGGCAGCAGGGATGGGGGGAGGCATGCAGTTAGCAAGTTCAGAAGAGCAGTCAGTTTGAAAATATCGATAGAAGATAGAAAGAGAGGCAACATGGCGGCAGAATTTAAGAGGTAGAAGACTATCAGTATGAGGAGGAGAGCTGATGAGACGAAGAGCCTTTGACTCCACTCTGTCAAGGAGAGTTGTGTGAGTGGAAAATTGGATTTATTCATGATCATGGTAACATTTATAATTTTACCTTATTAATATATTCAGAATCATTTTTCCTTTTCTTTAAGCCAACGCTTTTCAGGCAACTAATCTAAAATTATGCTCTAAACTAAATAAGAAAGAAAAAATGAAAGAATGAAAACACAATTAAGTGTGAGAATGAAGAGACAAAAATCAACACAAAAGGGTATGGTGCTCTGAATAGGCTTTTTAATATACCGAATATATTGATGACCAAAAAATATTTTACACAGAAAACAAGCATTTCCATAAAGGAAGGTAACAAGGTAACAATAACATTGTTTTACATTGTTACAATTGTACATACGAAAACCTTTATACATAACTACATCTGCACGCCTGCACCTACAAAAACATGAACTGACATGGACATACACTCTTTGCACCTTTACAAAATTAGCATACACACACACACACACACACACACACACACACACACACACACACACACACACACACACACACACACACATTTACAGACATGCAGATATGCCCAGACATATTTCTTTTATTTTAGTTCCGAGCTACTCGATAATGTATATTGTTTAAGCGTCAGTTTGAAAAGTCTGTGTGAGGGAGCAGATTTAATGTCATTTTGGGATGACATTCCAAACACGACACCTTTGGTACATGAGAGAGTGTTGGCAGAGTGTAAGACGATGGGCTCATGCAGGCTGTCCCTCAACCCTCAGTCACCCCCGGGGGTGTGGCCAGGGTTCGCGCCTCGGGGTGAGGCAAGCACCGTCGTCGTCGGCCTTCTACTGGCGGCCGGGTGCAGGAGCGTAGACCTCCTCATAGATGGGCTCCTCATTCTCTCTCCATCCGCCCATGTACAGGTATCCGGGCTCCTCATCCTCTCTCCATCCGCCCATGTACAGGTATCCGGGCTCCTCATCCTCTCTCCATCCGCCCATGTACAGGTATCCGGGCTCCTCCTGCCGCGGCGGCACCCGCGGAAGCACCCTGGCGACCCTGGGCGGATTCGCGGGGTTGTCGTTGTCCGCAGCCTCGCCGCTCACGCCGCAGGGGAGAACCTCCGTGGCGGCCGAGGGTGGTGTTAATACTGTGTTGTGGCGGACGACGGGCCCTGCGGGTAGAGTGTGACCGTTACGACTACGACCGTTACGAGGAGAGAGAGAGAGAGAGAGAGAGAGAATATTTACCTTCTGCCGATGCATCCCCTCGCTGTCGGATACGCTTCTTCATCATCACCACCACCACCACCACACCAACAACAGTCGTTACTACCAACACAGCCACAACTGTGACTGCCTTCTTTACTTTGATGGTGGTGGTGGTCTTAAGGGCTAGAGGCTTGGTGCAGCTTTTCGTTACGTACTCTCCTGGTGTATATGGTGTGGCACTGCATGGGCCCGAGTCCGGAAATCTCCACCTTGATGGCCCGTGAGCCTCAACAATAAGACTCGGGTTACCAGGGAATTGTCCTTTTGTGGAACACTCAATACGACACTCGCCAGCCAATACATGAAACACAAGAACATTCCGCTCTCTCTCTACAGATGCCGACAACCCCCACCACTCTTCGTCCTGATGGAAGCAAGTGTTGTTCAGCGTGAACCAGGCGTCGCGCACCCAGCCATCGCCCGCCGCCACGAGGCTGACGCCCTTGAAGCCTGGATCGGGGTGCACGTACAGGCCTGCTTCTTTGTAGTCCCACATGTCTCGCACAGTGGTAATGCTCTTCCATTCCTCAGCCCCCGAGATGGTAGTGTTGGCGCGGCAGCGCAAGTCCAGGGCGGGGCTGAGGGAAGCTCCGAGCGCCAGCAACGATGCCTTAAAAAGCAGCAGGAGTAAGGACAGCATGGCGTTCATCGTGGCTCACTGCGTGTGACTGTCTGGTTTTTTTTGTGTGTGTAATTCAACTCTTGGTCTGCTGCGTCTGTGTGCGTGTGTGCGTGTGTGTGTTTGTGTGTGTGTGTGTGTGTGTTTATATTTAGATAGGTGATGACCAAAGTTCGACATCCGTTAAAATGTCAAGCATCCTCTCTCTCTCTCTCTCTCTCTCTCTCTCTCTCTCTCTCTCTCTCTCTCTCTCTCTCTCTCTCTCTCTCTCTCTCTCTCTCTCTCTCTCTCTCTCTCTCTCTCTCTCTCTCTCTCTCTTTGTTTCCCTCCATTCTTTCCTCATTCCCCCTTTTCGTTCCTTCTTCCCTCCTTCCTTTTTTCCTTCCTTTCATCCCTCTATGGTTCCATCCTTCCTTCCTTCCTTCATTTATTCATTCATAAGAGCGTAAGGAGTCTGCAATAGGCCGGTGGGCCTGTACAAGGTAGTACCAGTGAACCTAACCCCACCTAACATCACTGTCCTTGAATTTATCTAATCTTTTTTTTTAATGAGACAATTGTATTGCCACTCACAACATGACTGCCAAGCCTGTTCCACTCATCTACCACTCTGTTAGTGAACCAATTTTTACCATGCCCTTGTTGAATCTGAATTTATCCGATTTAAGCCCATTACTAGTGTCCTACCCGGTTCTTTTACCATCAGAACCTTATTAATATCCCCCTTATTATAAACCTCGATCAAGTCTCCTCGCACCCTTCGCCTTTCTAGAGAATGCAGATTTAATTGTTTCAGGCTAGTCTTTCCTCATATCGCAAATTTCTTAACCCGTGAATCATATTTGTATGCATCCTCATTCATTCATTCATTCATACATTCATTTCCTTCCTCATTCCTCCCTTCCTTCTTTTCACACTCACTCGCCTCATCATTGGAGGGAGGGAGGAAAGGGGAGGAGTGAGATAGCGAGCGAGGGGGAAAAAAACAAACCCGAATTCGAGTCCACGGAGGGAAAAAAGGAACGATCGCGGACGAGGCAAAGAAAAAAAAGTCTGACTAAACCTTTTTTCTCTTTTTTATGCCAATCTTTGACCGTGTGTTGTGATCCCAGAGAGGGAGAGGAGGAGGAGGAGGAGGAGGAGGAGGAGGAGGAGGAGGAGGACGAAGACGACGATGAAGAAAAAAGAAAAAGAAGAGGCCGAGGACAAGGACGAGAACAAGTGTGAAGGTTTTTTTCTCCTTAGCTGCTGCTTGAAACTCCGGTATGCTGCCTTGAGGGGCCTCTTGGGCGGACCCAGCCCGTTAGCGGTGCAGGTGAAATTTATTTATAATGGCTGCCGTGATGTGTGGCTCCTGCCAGGCCCATGCTGCCCCCCGGCGCTCCACTTGACCGAAGTCACTAAAGTTCGGGTTGATGGAAGTTTTGGTCAGCACGTGGATAATCTTCCGTCTCTCGGTGATGGTTTGAAAAATCAACGTGTTTCGGTGGGACTCAAACCTAGGTCCCCAAGGTCACCACGCGTGCAGGCTGACCACTCGGCCACAACCTTAAAGAAGAGGAAGAGGAGGAGGAGGAGGAGGAAGAGGAGGAACACAAAGTAAAACAAAGGAAGAACAAACAACAGCAGACCTGATGGTCCTCACGAGGCTGTTTATGACAAGCTACACTAACTATCTAACCAAAGGTGGAAGATGAAGGACAGCAAAGGCGAAGGCTCCTCCCCACCCCCCAATCCCTCCAGCCAAAGCTGGCAGGAAAGGAAAAAGAACCATGCAGCATGGACAAACTGCATGGAAATTATGTAGGAAAGAGGAAAGAACTACCATGAATGCTATCATTAACCGGGCGATAAAAACGGACAAGGACACCAGTATTCGGAAAAACTTAACGTTATTACAACAATGAGTAATATCTTAGTTGCTGGTTGGATTCAAAATACTTGTGTAGTCTATTCTTGAAGGCCGTAATTGTTGTACTGTCAACGACATCACAGGGTAGAGAATTCCAAACACTAACGACTCAATTGAAGAAGTGTTTGGCTTCGTGCGACGAGAATCTTTTACCACTTATTTTGAAATTGTTATTGCTTCTTGTTCTATTTGATCGATGAATTGTAAGGTAATCTTCCGCATTAATATCACTGCATCCTTTAAACATTTTAAACACTTCTATTAGATCGCCTCGCATTCTTCGTTTTGATAGGCTGAATAAATTTACTTCTTTAAGCCTTTGTTCATTAGATAAATTTCTCAACCGAGGAATCACTTTGGTTATTTTCCGTTGAACCCGTTCTAATTTTTCAATGTTTTTTCTGTAACAGGGAGACTAAAACTGTACACAGTACTCTAAATGGGGTCGAACCAGTGAATTATACAGTTTTAATATTACTTTTTCCGATTTATTATTAAAGACTCGCCCGATGAAGCCAACCAATTTGTTTGCGGTTTTAACTACCTCTGAACAATGCTGACTGGGCTCTAAATCGCTTGATATAGTGATTCCAAGATCCTTTTCTTTACTTACTGCGGAAAGTTGTTAGCCATCCATTACGTACTGAACGCGATTGTTATTGTTTCCGATGTGTAACACTTTAAATTTGTCAACGTTAAATTTAATTTTCCACTGATTGGCCCAACGTGCAAGTCGATCTAGATCTGATTGTAATGCTTCTTCATCTACTATAGTAGTGTCGTAGCTACCTTACTAGCGATTTTTGTGTCATCAATAACTTTTGATATTTTACAAGTGAGCCCATCATCGATATAATTAACATAAATTAAGAAGAGCATGGGACCAAGCACTGATCCTTGAGGTACGCCGCTTCTGACATCGAGCCAGTTAGATGAAGCACCGTTTAACCCTACAAGTTCCGAGGGTGGCCAGAAATGGCCACCCCTCAGGCACTTCTATCAAAACGATACACTTTTTTTTTATTATCAAGTGTAAAAGAAAAACAGTCTCACAGTTAACGCAGAAAATACCCTAGATTAACACGTGGTACCAATAAGAAGCATATGAATCATCGTTATTTTACTACACACGAATATTTCGAGAAACCGACGCCAATAACTTTGAAACACAGTCGATACATTATGGAAAGCGTTCAAACGGCTGCCGACTGTCAGATGTACAATAACCTATACGATACAACGATACTATTACTGTTACAAGTATATATATATATATATATATATATATATATATATATATATATATATATATATATATATATATATATATATATATATATATATATATATATCTATATATATATATATATATATATATATATATATATATATATATATATATATATATATATATACCTGTGTTGTATACTGCATGTTTTGCATTTTTTGTTAATAAAGCTTTAGCTGATACACTAAACAGACCAACAAACAAACTGCCTGTGGTAACTATAATGAAAGAAACCTATAGGCTATATCCGTCGTTGGTAGCGTGCATTCTAGGTGCGTTCTAGCGTTCTTGGTGCATTCTAGCGTGTGTGTTGTCAACGGGCGACCGGCGACACAAGCTTGTGATTGGTGATTGATTGTTAGTTTATTGTTGCAAGTAAACAACAATAGAGAAGGGAGGAACATGCCATCCCAATCCCCAGGCAGTACAGAGTGTGATGGTACAGTCGCAAGCAAGAGTAATGTCGCACCTCAAAAAATGTTTCGTCCACTGACCTCTATATATTTTGATGCCCTATCTTTATCCCGAGCTGACGCCGCTGAAGCTGCCGCGCTGCCCCCTTGAATCTCACAACTCGCTCCACAAACCTCTTGCCCTTAATCACAAAGAGTTCCGTTACACTTCAACACCCCCATCCCCACCAACACCAACAACAACAACACCACTACCACCACCACCACCACCATCACCACCACCACCACGACCACCACCACCATCATCATGCACCACCACCACTCGGTGGTCAGAAAAATGGCAGATGTCCTTCAACACTACCAAATGTAAAGTAATGCATATCGGATCCAGAAACAGCAACCACACATACCACATGGGTGGCGAACCACTACATGTTGTGCAAGAGGAAAGAGACCTCGGGGTCACCATCAGCAGTGACTTGAAACAAACAAAACACTGCAAGTCCGCCTGTAAGAAAGCCAATACAATGCTTGGGTTCATATCGAGGAACTCCGAATACAAGATTTACATAAATTTACATAGAAAATCAGACCACACAGACCCCATGGTCCAGACTAGGTGGTCTGTCCTTAAACCTAAGTGATTTTACATTAATCAGATGGCTCCAAAACGTTGCTTTTCTACTCTAGTTAATATTAAGTTCAAGGAAGTGACGGTCGAGCTTGTTTTTAAAGGAGTCAATCGTGTTACACTGGACCACTGATGGTGGGAGCTTATTCCATTCTCGCACTACAACGTTGGTGAAGAAAAATTTGGTGCAGTCTGAATTTACTTGTCTACATTTGAGTTTTATGCCATTGTTCCTCGTTCGCAAAGTGTCATCGATCATAAACAATTTTGTTCTGTCTACATTCGTGAAACCATTAAGTATTTTAAAACATTCTATCAGTTTTCCTCGGAGGCGACGTTTCTCAATAGAGAACATGTTAAGGGTAGAAAGCCTTTTTTCGTAGGATTTGTTGCGCAAGGAAGGGATCATTTTCGTTGCCCGACGCTGAACACCTTCTACTTTAGCAATGTCCTTTGCATGGTGGGGAGACCAAAACTGTACCGCATATTCCAAGTGGGGTCTGACTAAACTATTGTAGAGCGGAAGTATTAAATCTTTATTCTTTAATAAAAAGTTTCTTTTATTGAGGCCCAACATTCTGTTCGCTTTATTTGCTGCATCGATGCATTGATGTGAGAATTTGAGGTTTGACGCGATTTTAATCCCCAGGTCTTTAACCCATTGAACGCTTGTGAGTTTAACGCCGCGTATTTCGTAATCGAACTTCTAATTTTTTGTTCCAACTTGAAGGACCTGGCACTTGTCTACGTTAAAGGGCATCTCCCATTTATCCGACCAAGCTGAAATTTTGTGCAAATCCTCTTGGAGGCTTTGCCTGTCTTCGTCAGTGAGAACCGAGTTACCAATCTTTGTGTCGTCTGCAAATTTACTAATGCGATTATTGAGTCCAACATCCACGTCGTTGATGTAAATAATGAAGAGCATTGGGCCAAGAACCGAACCCTGAGGGACGCCACTAGTGACCGGCGCCCACTCTGAGTTATATCCGTCAATCACAACTCTTTGTTGTCGGTTGCTCAACCAATTCGCGATCCATTGGTTTACTTGACCGTCAATGCCTATTTGCTTTAATTTATAAAGTAATTTATGATGTGGGACTTTATCAAACGCTTTCTGGAAATCAAGATAGACTACGTCCACTGATTTGGTTACGTCATAAATTGAGAAGAGATCGTTATAAAAGGTCAGTAGGTTTGACAGGCAGGATCTTTTGTTACGGAAGCCATGTTGTGAATCCCCAATTAATGAGTGGCTTTCGAGGTAACTCACAATTTTATCTCTAATTATGCTCTCGAGTAGCTTACCTACAATTGAAGTTAGACTAATGGGTCGGTAGTTACCTGGTATTTTTTTGTCTCCTTTCTTAAAAATCGGTGTCACGTTAACCTTTTTCCAATCCGAAGGGACGATGCCTTGTCGCAAGGACATATTGAATACGGTAGTGAGGGAGGAGAGTATTTCGCTCTTTGTTTCTTTAAGCAGTATAGGATATACTTTGTCGGATCCGGGACTTTTATTTGTTTTAAGTGAATGGAAAGCTTTAAGGACTTCATCGGTTGTTATTTCAAAATTAGGCAATGCATGCTCGAGATTTACAGTAGTACTGGTGTTGGTGGTAGCGAGAGGAAGACTGTTAGTATTAAACACCGAGGAAAAGTAATTGTTTAAGAGGTTTGCAATGTGTTGGCCGTCAGTCACTAGTGCACCGTCGCTGTTTGTTAAAGGTCCAATACCACTTTTGATCGCCTTTCTGTTGTTTATGTAACTGAAGAAAGATTTAGGATTATTTTTACAGTTGGCTGCAATATTTTCTTCATATCTACGCTTTGCCTGACCTACTAGTATTTTTACTCGTCGCCTGGCATCATTATAAAGTCTAATGTTTTCGGGCGTGCTTTGTTCTTTCTTTAACCTGTAAAACAATTTTCTCTCATTGACTGATTGTTTAATTTCGCTATTAAACCACGGTGAGCTTTTATTAGTGTTAATTCGCTTCTCGCACAAGGGGACAAATGTGCTCTGCTGAGTGAGTAAGTGGTTTTTAAACCTTAGGCAGGTGTCCTCTACGTTGACGTCATCTGATAGGTGTATTTCTGTTAGTTTTTGTCGGATTTCTACGAAGTTAGCTCTTTTGAAATTGGGCACCTTTACTTTATTTTCAGTCACTGATGATTGAGCTCTAATGTCGACGCGCACTAATTTATGATCGCAAGAACCGAGGTGTTCTCCTACCGTGACATTACTGACTAGGTTATCTTGGGTCGTTATAACAAGGTCGAGTATATTATTTTGTCGAGTTGGTTCAGAAACCATTTGGCTTAGATAATTTTATTCTAGAAATTCGATCATTCTATGTGACTCGCCTTCTGTACCTGACAGTGATGCCCAGTCGATATGGGGGAGGTTAAAGTCTCCTAATGTCAGTGAGTCATTGTTATTAAGTGCCTGCATTAAGACGCTGTACATTTCAAGGTCGTCATCGAGTGATTGCCCGGGAGGTCTGTAGGTGACAGATATATTTAAATTGACTTTTGCAGTGTTTACTCGCACGCACAAATGTTCAACGTTACTGTTTCCCGGTGTTTTGTCAGTGGGTTGCAAATAGCTTTTGACAAAAAGGGCGACGCCACCGCCTCAACGGTTTACACGATCTTTGTTGAAGAGTCTGTAGCCATCTATGTTGTATTCGGAACTTAAATCAATATTTGTGGTGTCGATAAATGTTTCGGTTATAGCAATGATGTCAAAATTTTCTGTTAGAGCAAGACATCTCAGTTCATCAAATTTGTTCCTTAGGCTATGCGCATTAAAACTAAGGATTTTTAAGTTATCTAGAGGCTTGGTAATAGAGGTGGTGGTACTTGCGGGATCACGGTTACGGGTTTGTTGCGATGCATGGCGTCTATTTACACGGGCGGGGTGGAGGGACGTGGCTGAGTCGTTTTTTGATCGGGTGTCACGTACTGCGTAGTTGAGGAGCCTTTCGAATCTGGCTGCCCCGATGGGAGACAGGTGTAATCCGTCCCTGTGGAAGAGCTTAGTTTGTCCGTAGAAGAGAGAGAGAGAGAGAGAGAGAGAGAGAGAGAGAGAGAGAGAGAGAGAGAGAGAGAGAGAGAGAACGGCAGCGCAATGAGAGAGAACGGGGAAAATAGAATAGTTTCCCGTCTTCCTCACTGTCTCACAGCCAGCTGACGTCACAGGCTGCGCAGTGGAGGTAAAGTGAGGAGACCTGCTACTATAGATCTTGCCAGACACCAACTGCCCATTCACTCGATTCTGTCCTGGCGAGAGACGAGGAACTGAACAGATTATGGCTTCGGTTCCTCAAGAAGGTTCGTCTAATCGTCACCTCCATCTGTGGTTCGGTTGTTCGGTTGTTGTGTTGAATACGTGCTTCATAACTACGGGAAGGCTCATTCCGTGGGCCACGGGATGCCAGACGATCCAGGCAGAGCGATCACACGCAGTGCCGCGTCTTTTTTTTTTTTTTTTTTTACGTTGTTGCCTATTGCGCCGGTAGGCATCTTCCCGGTGGGGCCTGATGGTCGGCCCAAGGCTTCTTCCAGGTGGGGCCTGATGGTCGGCCCAGCCCGTTCTGGCGCAGGCGAGTGTTTATAGTGGCGCCATCTTGCATTGGCTCATGCTGCCCCCCGGAACTCGTTCTTGATTCGCTTGGACGGCTTCCTCTAGATTCCGGGTTGATGGGTGGTCTTCAGGACAGCATGTGGGTAGTTTTAAGCCACTCGGCGGTGACTGAAAAATCCGATTGGTAGCGTGAGGATTCGAACCCGCGTCGAACGCGTTGAACGTCGCGTCTGCCCTGGATGCTGCGGTATATGTCTAGTCATGATGAAGCACTGATAAAAGGCTTGCTGAAAAACTCTCATGTTATGTAAGGGTGCCGCGTCTGGCCTGGCTACTGCAGTATCATTTAGTCACGATGAAGCACTGATAAAAGGCTTACTGAGATACCCTTGTGTTATGTAAGGGTGCCGCGTCTGGCCTGGCTGCTGCAGTATCATCTAGTCACGATGAAGCACTGATAAAAGGCTTGCTGAGATACCCTTGTGTTATGTAAGGGTGGCGCGTCTGGCCTGGCTGCTGCAGTATGATGTAGTTACGATGAAGCACTGATAAAAGGCTTGCTGAGATACCCTCGTGTTATGTAAGGGTGCCGCGTCTGGCCTGGCTGCTGCAGTATCATCTAGTCACGATGAAGCCCTGATAAAAGGCTTGCTGATTTACCCTCATGTTCGTGGAGGCTATTATTGAGGTCAGAATCCGATGAGTTCAAAAGAGTACGGTACGATAGCATGTCTTTGGGGCAATACGAAGGGGTGTGTGGCGAGACCCTTGGAGGAATAATACGTGGAGTGGTCCTCAGCGGGTCGCTCTTCACTGTAAGGTGAAGCAAAAGGGGAAGGCGTGGGCGGAGCCTAGCCGATGGGCGGAGCCAGCAATTCCACCCAAAACATTGCATTTCTCGCTCCCAGATCGTCAGTAGAAATGAGCTTCTCTGCCTTATGCCTTCCACAAATCATGTTTTTAATTATTCAACTGCTGCAGTATATGCACTAAGGATGTATATACAGGTTTTAATAAAAAATAAAAAAGAGCATAATTTCCTTGTTTTTATTCCGTAGAAACTGAGAAGAAACGTTCCACACCCACCTTGATCCCTCACACTTCCTCTGTATAATGTTCATTATATATTGACCATGGTCTTACTTTTAATGTAGAAGCATATTCAGCCTTCTATGTAGAGCGTCTCAGATGTGATCAAAATTCACTACGAGAAAACAAAGGAAATATTGGGGCAGGAAGGAGAAAAACGTACCCATACGCAATTAATAGCCTATATTTGACTCATCGTCAACCAACCGAGTTTCACAATCATGCATGTCATTGTTAGAGGTATATTAACCAATAAATGGAGAAAATGAAACATGCAGGTCAGGCATCAATTACCGAGAGGGGTTGGTTACATGTTTTTAAGGAGAGAAATGGTTGTGGAGTGGGGGAGATGGTTTCATCGCCAGAGATAAAAACAAGAGACATACAAGAGTGGAAGATAACTCCTGTAAGAGAGAGAGAGAGAGAGAGAGAGAGAGAGAGAGAGAGAGAGAGAGAGAATACGAATAAGAATGAGAAAGAATGAGAATGAGAGAATAAGAATGAGAGAGCGAGAATGAGAGAGAAAATGAAAATGAGAGAGAATGAGAATGAGGGAGAGCTAGAGAATGAGAATGAGAGAGAATGAAAGTGAGGGGGAATGATAATGAGAATGAGAGAGAGGTAATGAGAATGAGAGATAATGAGAATTAGAGAATAAGAATGAGAGAGAGAGAGAGAGAGAGAGAGAGAGAGAGAGAGAGAGAGAGAGAGAGAGAGAAGCGAGAATGGGAATTAGAGAGTTAATGAGAAAGAAAAAATGAGAGAAGGAATAAGAATAAGAATGAGAGAGAATAAGAATGAGAGAAATGATAATGAGAGAGAATGATAATGATAATGGTAATGAGTGAATGAGAATGAGAGAGTTAATGAGAAGGAGAGAGAGAGAGAGAGAGAGAGAGAGAGAGAGAGAGAGAGAGAGAGAGAGGATATGTGGTTGAAGGCGAGTTGGTCCTACCAATTGCACTTTTTCCACATCTTTTGGGAAATAACTTTGTGCTCATAGCATTTATTATAGCACCTAAAGACCTCTACATTTCAGCAATTTGATCTGTTTGTGTGTAAAAGCCATGGAAAAGGAATTACAGATGATTTCCCTGAAATTACTACTAGGCAATCATTCGCCTCTTATGTAATGTTTCGCCATAAAAATTATTGTACCTTACCGAGGAAATGTTATGGTGCAATTCCTGCCTCTGTGGGTGCGACCAAAAGCAGAGCAAGCCGGCATGGAGACAAAATGTTGAGGTGTTTGGGTGTCGGGCGTTCAGCCAGTCGGGCAATGTTTGGAGTGGAATAGGCGCACCTAACATCACTGTAGTTGATCCAGGATTCAGTACATTTCCCAACTAGTAGAAGGTAATGTTATAATTGTATTTCGTAATGAATCCTTATAACCAAAAACTAACGAAAATTATGGGTATTCTTTTTCTTGAACAGAACATTGAATAAACAACAGAACAATAATATGAAAATACGTATAGCTACCGTTGACAGGTCATCCTACTCAGAGCACAGTATTTACCGGTTTCTGACGCCTAAATATTGCCAAGAAACATCAGGATCTAACTCTTTTAACGATAACTATAAATTAGTTTCGTTATTGGAGCCCAGAAGACAGTTTAGGGGTAGGAAGTCGGGAAATATAATCGGCTGAGTACGACAATATGACAACGTTGAAGCCTATACGCCATTTTTGCGGGTGTCAGATACCACAAATAGCATATTTTTACTGCGCAAAGCAGGTGATGTCACTTATTGTGACTAAGTGAGCTTTCATATTTGTCTATTTGTGTATATTTCATGGTGGCAAAACTTTTATTACTAGTCTCATTTTTACTAGGGACACGAATATGTGACTGTTTTTCACAATAGAATTTTACTCAAACAAGTGAATCAGACACCACAGAAATATTACCAGTGTGTGTATGAATGAATACAAAGATATGCACATACTTTGATTTAACACTAGTATGTCTCGTGGATCATTAATAAATAAAAACAAAATATCTGGATAGGCTACTCTTTAGCCCGTTACCGGCTATGGCTGCCAAAAAAGTCCCTCCGCCAAGTTTGTACCCCCCATTTGGTGATTGTCAGGTGCGCCTATTGAGGGCCACGGCGGTGAAGGGCCGAAGCTAAGCTGGCTTCACTTTTGTGACGTCATGCCCTCTCCTTGTATACTTCCTTCAAGGGGAGACCAGTGGTGTCCTCCTGACAAGACGCATCCCCCGGCGTTTTGAGCCAGACGTATGATTCACAGTTCGCTCTCCACTGAGTCTCCAGCCCCGAGGCGCTGGGAGGCTCCGTGAGGGCTCTCAGAGCATAACCAAGGTAGGAGTTTTCTATCCTCCTTAGTTTATTCTAACATCATCACTCTGCCCACGACTGTGTGGTGTATGCGAGATAAATGTACGTTGTTCTCTAATCCACAAATACGCGATCAATATTAGTTTATTTAACGAATAACCTAGTGTGTATTTACTGTTGTGTTATATATCGTCCCGCACCCAGTGTTATAATGTCCAGTGCAGTACAGTTTATAAAGAGCCATAATGAGCATAACATTTGGTTAGGTTCCTTCATAAATATTTGATAGCCTACTTCTGATAAACACACACACACACACACACACACACACACACACACACACAGACACACACTTTTTACTTCAATCCTAATAGCCTATCTCCGTGTTTGCACTTAAGTCTATCGATTTTAACTTGGGCCCCTGGGCGCGACTCAGGGATTCCCCACGAGACAGTGCTGGTGCCACATCACTCCATTACTCTCCTCAGAGAGGGTCGCTACCCTTCTCTCTCTCTCTCTCTCTCTCTCTCTCTCTCTCTCTCTCTCTCTCTCTCCTTTGCATGGCTGTGCACGGCGCGAGAGTGAGATCTACTTAAGTTTTCCATTGTGGCGCAACGCTGAATGGTGCGGCCTGGCGCCTGTTGCCAAGGTCCGTCAGGCGGCAACGTCGCATGAGCCACGTTGCCACGTGATATGAAAGGTTTACTGAGTCGTTGTCTTTCCCTCTAATCCCAAGCCATTCATAGCACGATGCAGTCGTATTATGAATGTAAATATATTCCTAAACTAGATAACGTACAGACTAACAGTGAGACAGATCGCCATGCGCAGGTCATCGCTAGATCTGTAAACAATGGGGGTTTCCCCGGGCCAAGCCACAGGGCTCAAGTTAGAGTCGATGGACTATAATCCCTCAACTATATTATTTTTCTACAATATGTTAACGTGAGAGACGATTTTTTTTTTATTGAGAGCGAAAGAGACAGAGAATTTTGAAGTGTTGTTCCTTATAACAAATAATGAGTATAATCATAGCTTTCCCCGTTATATCTACAGAAGCTATTGATCGATAGGCTATTCCTAAACTGAGTTATCTCTCTCTCTCTCTCTCTCTCTCTCTCTCTCTCTCTCTCTCTCTCTCTCTCTCTCTCTCTCACACACACACACACACACACACACGGCGCCATTGTTTACACAGACACTTAGTTGGAGCTCCTCGTATTTTGCAAGACTTCCAGAGACTCAGGGCTTCTACCGCACCAGGACTAGCACTGCAAGTTGCCTAAGGTTGCCGTTTACTAACTAGGGCTACTTGGTAGCACAGTGCTTTTGGACTCTGTCGTTTTTTGCTATGCAAAATCAAGCTACTGAGTCCAAGGCCCCCTCCTGGCCGGGATTCCCGCCATTGCGCATGCACAATGGAGCTAGTGTGACGTCACTACCAGCGTCAGCACAACGTCACAGCGGCTAGTTTGCTCAAACATGGACTCGTCGACCTTCAAGCTGCTGTTGGAGGCCCAGGAGCGAGCGTACAAGTCTGCACTAGATGTGGTCGTCAGGCAGCTAAACGACCAAGTTACCAAGTTGGATAAGAAAGTGGCAGAACTAACAACTAGCCTGGAATTTACTCAGAGGGAAGTCGACGACCTTAAATCTAATGCCAAAGAACACGAAAAGGAGAAAAAGGAAGACAGAAGCAAAATAGACACACTTAACCAGCAACTTCAATCATCTCATCTTAAAATTAAAGAACTAGAAGAAAAAGTCACTTATCAAGAAGACTACAGCCGCAGGAAGAACTTGAGAATAAGTGGACTGGAGGAGAGAGGAGATGAAACCTGGGAGCAAACTGCAGCGGCTGTGACATCTCTCCTGGAATCAAAACTGCAGATACCAGGAATTATATTGGAGCGCGCGCACAGGGTTGGTCAACGCCGAGATGCCAGGCCCCCCTGTTGTGGCGCGCTTCGCTCGTTATGGGGATCGAGACGCAGCAATCAGACGAGGAAGACACCTGAAGGGTACTAACATATACCTGAATGAAGATTTGTCTGCAGCTTCTCTAGCAATCAAGAATGCTCAGATGCCCTTGCTCAAGCAGGCAAGGGCTGAAGGAAAAGTAGCTTTCTTCCGACACACCAAACTGATCATTCGGGACAAGACGTTTGGAAGTGCTACTGGACTGGACGTGCGGGCCGGGCGCGCGGCTGAAGCTGGAGGCTGGGGCTTGCGTGGCGGCCAGGTGCCAGTGACTGCCGTTGCTGGTGCTGGTGATGCTGCTGATGGTGCTGACGTTGCTGCTGGTGCTGTTGGTGCTGCTGGCGCTCCTGATGGTGCTGGTGATGCTGATGGTGATGGTGGTGTCGTCCGTGTCGAGGCGGCTGGGGCGTGGGGTGGTGTGGACAACACTCGCTCTCCCCTCCCCGCGCACCGACCTGGTGACTCGCGGCTGTCCTCGGCCCCACCTGTTGCTTCGTCCCCCCAACGCAAGGAAATCAAGAAAATCCTGCGAAGCGGCACCAAGAAATAGATTCACAACGTTAAGTAATTTAGTACATAATAACTCACAATTCCAATTCCAATCAATGATTCTACTACTACTACTACTACATCTACTACTACTACTACTACTACTACTAACTACTATTACTACTACTATCTGCTACTACTACCACTACTACTACTACTACTACTACTACTACTGCTACTACTGCTATTACGTCTACCACCACCACTACTACTACTACTACTACTACTACTACTACTACTATTTTTATGGTTACAACAACAACAAATACTACTACTACTACTACTACTACTACTACTACTACTACTACTACTACTACTACTACTACTACTACTACTACTTCTATACCTCTTCTCCTGCTACTACTACAGCAACTACAACTATTACCACTATTACTGCTACTACTACTATTTCTACTACTACTACTACTACTATTACTACTATCACTATAACCGCTTCAATATACCACCACCACTACTACTACTACTACTACTACTACTACTACTATTGCTACTACTACTACTACTACTACTACTACTATTACTACTACTACTACTACTACTACTACTACTACTACTACTACTACTACTACTACTACTACTTCCACTACTACTACCAACGATAATATGCCCACCAATAGATTATATTTTCCCTTTTGCCTCTATTAACAATGAAGATTTGTTGCATTGTTTTAATGTCAATAATACACAAAATCAAGACCTACATGCTTTCCATCCACTTAGTGTAGAAGATAGAAATTATAATAACGATCTTGATGTAACTCAGTTTTATTTAAGAGTAAGAAATTTAAATTTTTCTAAATCTGAATATATTTATCTGGATAGCTTTCCTTTTTCTACTAATAATAGTGAATTATATTTATTAACACTGAATATTAGATCCATCTCATCGAATTTCCAATACTTTGTAGACACTGTCCTTTCGTGCCAAACTAAATTTGATGTCATAGGATTAACAGAAACCCGCTTAGATGTAGATATTTCTCCACTGTACAGACTACCGGAATATGAAATGTTCACTAATAACAGAAACAGGTTTGGTGGGGAGTGGCCATTTATATCTCTAGTAAGTACAAATCTTCTGTGATCAATGAATTTTCTAAATTGGAACCTTTATG
This sequence comes from Eriocheir sinensis, assembly GCF_024679095.1. Classification (NCBI taxonomy): domain Eukaryota; kingdom Metazoa; phylum Arthropoda; class Malacostraca; order Decapoda; family Varunidae; genus Eriocheir; species Eriocheir sinensis. Next base: position 4,025,347 of record NC_066519.1, read on the forward strand.
GAATGTTTGGGAATCGAAGCAATATGTAATGCTAATACCTATTTATTTCTTTGTATTTACAGACCACCTCAAAGCAGTATAAATAATTTTCACAATTCACTTAATGAAATCTTATCCCTAATTAAAGATAAAAATTACAAGGAGGTTTTTGTGTTTGGAGACTTAAACATAGATTTGTTACAATGTAATAATGACAATGTGCAGGATTTAATTAATATAATGTACAGCTATTCTTTATTTCCTCTAACTACCTTGCCTACTCGAGTAACTTCAACTTCATCCACGTTAATTGATCATGTTTGGTCATCTCAGATTGAAAGTAATACTGCCAATTATATATTAAAGACAGATATCAGTGACCACTACCCAGTAATCTCTGTATTTAAATGTGATAAATATCGTCATCCTTCTCCCACTTACGTAACTAAAAGAATATTTAATCAGGACTCCTTGAAAAATTTAGTAATAGTCTCTCACAAACTAATTGGAGTGACACATTAAATTGTATATGTGCTAATGAGGCCTACAACTTATTTTACAGTAAATTTAAAACATGTTTTGATAAGTGTTTTCCGGAAAGAAAAATTAAATTTAGTTTTAAAAAGGAACGTAGTCCACACATTACTCTAGCTCTTAAGAATAGTATTAGAGAAAACATCGACTTGAAAAACTAGCTCATAAATGGCCTTTAACGTTTAAGGAGCCTTATAGAATATATAGAAATAAATTAACGTCACTTTTAAAATTAGCCAAGAAGAAGTATAACCAAGAGCAGTTACTTAATAGCCAAGGTAATCCAAAACAACACTGGAGATCCATTAATACTATTCTTGGTAGATGCACAGGTGCTAAACATACAGTTATTGAATTAAAGCCACATTGTACTGACATTTCTGAAACATTTAATGACCATTTTTGAAGGCTGGGGGGCTAGATCATGATATAGTAGGGGATGAATATATGACATATTTACACAACTCACCTAATTACTCGGTATACTTATCACCAGCTACACAGATAGAAATTGAAAACTTTCTTAAGACATTAAAAGGTACATCATCTGGTTTTGATGAAATTTCTCCCTTGGTCGTAAGACAAACTGCCAGCATAATTTCCTTGCCATTAACACACATAGTTAACCTCACATTAAAGAAAGGAGTTTTCCGGACGAACTTAAGAAAGCTAAAATTATTCCATTGTTTAAGTCAGATAATAGAGATGATGTCAATAACTACAGACCTATATCAGTTCTTCCTGTGTTCAGTAAAGTCTTTGAAAAAGTGATATGCACTCGTCTTGTAAATTTCATTGAGAAAAATAATTTATTTTCGAATTGTCAGCATGGTTTTAGACCAGGGCGCTCTACTGAGTCGGCCATATTTCAGTTTACCAATAATGTGTATAAATATCTGGAAAAGAAACATTATTTAGTTGGAATTTTTTTAGATCTTTCTAAGGCTTTTGATTCGCTATGTCATAAAATTCTATTAAGTAAACTTAGTAATTTTGGGATTCGGGAGTTCCTTTAGAATTATTCAAAATTATTTAACAAATCGATTTCAAGCTGTTTACTGTAATTCTAAATATTCTTCTTTCAAGCCTATCAAAATGGGTGTACCGCAAGGATCTATCCTAGGACCTATACTTTTTCTCATCTATATTAATGATATTGTCAATGCTAGTAATAAATTTAAGTATACCATTTATGCTGACGACACTAATTTACTATTAGATGATAAAAATATAAATAGTTTGCATATAAACATTAATAATGAGCTCAATTCAATTAATATGTGGCTTAAACATAATAAGTTAAGGTTAAATATCACTAAAACAAAATACATTATCTTTCAAAACCGATCAGTCACTACTAACATGCCACCTATAACACTTGAAGGAAAAGTACTTGAACGAGTTTCTTATACTAAGTTTTTGGGCGTTGTCATAGATCAAAATATCAATTGGAAATACCAAATTAATTCTGTTGCAAATAAACTATCTAGGATATGTGGCATACTGTATCGAATAAGAAATAGCCTTACACAAGAAGCACTTATCAGTATTTATTATACACTTTGTTACCCGCATCTCATTTATTGTGTATCTGTGTGGGCGTGTACGTGGCCTTCCTTTCTTAAAAATCTTCAGGTTTCTCAAAATAAGATATTTAGGTGTATGTTTTACATGAACAAGTTTGATTCCACACATAACGTATTTTCCACATAGATTTCTTAATTTTAAAAACATTCATTGTTATTTTCTACTATTATTTATTTATAAAAACCTCGCACTGATGCATGGAACTCATCCTTTTCAAGTTATTAATACAGTGCATAATACGCGCAGGAACAATATAAATCTTATCTCTCCACAGTTCAGGACAGTTCTTTTCAGAAATAGTATTTTATGCTCAGGACCTCAAGTTTGGAATTCTTTGCCAGTAGAAATAAAAAATCTCCTTAATAGTAATAATTTATCTCTATTTAAAAAAGTCAGTAAAAACACACTTATTTGCAATCCAAAACAATCACGGTTAAAATTATAATTTATTCCTGAAACATGAACACAAATTTACATTATTAAATCTAATCAGTGAATTGCATAGTACTATTGTCCATATTATTTTTATTATTGTTATTATTATTATTATTATTAATATTATTATTATTATTATTATTATTATTATTATTATTGTTATTATTATTATTATTGTTGATGCTGTTGTAGTTGTTATTATAGTTAACATTTTAGATATAACTATTATAACTTCATCTGGTATTATAGTTAATGTTGTTATTTATTGTATATTTGTATTTAGCTTTATGGTTGGGAGCTATCTGCAACCTTTAGAAAGATAATAATAGTACAATGAAATAAATATACAGTCTGTCGGGAAGCTTCGGCTTGACAGGCTAGATTCGTTGCCAGAATTATATATATATATATATATATATATATATATATATATATATATATATATATATATATATATATATATATATATATATATATATATATATCAATGTGTGTATATTATGGCAATAAACATTACTTACTTACTTACTTACTTAAACATTACTTACTTACTTACTTACTTACTTACTTCATTACTTGGACCCTATTCAGCTTTCCGTATTCCCCACCCATCCACTTGTAGGAGTTATTGTTTACATTAACATTTTTACTTCAATCCTGTTAGGTTAGCTTTCCACTCATACCGCAACATTTCAATGTTTTCTGCAACATTTTAACGTGAGAGACGATGTGTGTGTGTGTGTGTGTGTGTGTGTGTGTGTGTGTGTGTGTGTGTGTGTGTGTGTGTGTGTGTGTGTGCAAAGACTATAAAAGAAAGACAGGAAAGCTGAACGAAACTCTGTGAGCAGCTGGCGTCGGCTCGCTAGATGGCCTTGGTGTAATATCGACACCCAGGACCAAGACCAAGACCCCAAGTCTGTTTGTTTACCTTTGACACGTGGAGTACCTGACACGCCTCCGCCTGGGCCACACACGACTCAGCGCTCACCTCCACCGCCTGCGCCTGGCCCTCGACCCTCACTGCCCAAGGAGTCACTGCCCCTGGTGCAGGACCGTCGAGGAGACCAATGAGCACCTCCTGCTGCACTGTGTACTTCAGATAATCTATAAGTTCTGCTTGTTATATATGTTTGCTTTACTCTTCTTTTTTTAAGTTATGTCCTTGTGTAAGAAAGGTATACACCAATTTATATGGCCTGGTATTATGTAACTTTTCTAAGTGATTGTACTTGTCTATTTGTTATATGTGTAATTTTCTTTATTATTCTTATTCCCATATTCTTGAGATTATTCCATTGCATTACTGCCCTATAATCTTTCTTTACTCTGTGTATAATTGTGAGACCAATATTTCTTTCTCATATCTTATTTTGCTTGTGTGTCTGTGTTCATACATTTTCTATAATGCACAATGCGTGCCATATACTTATATGCCAGCAAAGATTTGTTGTATATAATTTTCTAGACAAATACAACTGAACTGCACCTTTATATCATTGTTTCTTTGTCCAAAATACACTAACTAGTTAAGTAAATAGCTGTGTGTGTGTGTGTGTGTGTGTGTGTGTGTGTGTGTGTGTGTGTGTGTGTGTGTGTGTGTGTAAAAAAATAACACTTCATGAACTATGGTCTTTGTGGTTATACCACCCACCACTGATGGAAGATAGCAAATAATAATCATATAATGCATAATGTATGATGAAAAATAAATACTGTTCATACATAATGGCAAAAAGATCTACGCATATGATACAAACTACAAAGCGATAAGGTCACAAAAAGATGAAGAGGAGACCGTACACCTGCACACGACGTACTTGATATAGTTTGGCGTCGGCTCAACAGATGGCGCTGCTGGTCTATATCTGCCTCACATTTTCTGTATCGCTTTTAGATAGAAGCTTTCCTATCTTTCTTTTATAGACTTTGGTGAGTGTGAGAGAGATGGGGGGGGGGGGTCAGGAGTAGCCTATCAATAGCTTCTGCACATACCGAGACAATCTACGACTATCCAGGGTTGTCCAAACTCTGTCACAGAGGTCCACGTGCGGAAAATATACGAAAGGTCGGGCCACTCAGTAAAGGCGAGGTGATATAGTAAAGTTTGCAAAATCAAATCAAATGTAGGGAAATAATCGTTGATAATTGAAATTGCTTAAAAATACAGAAAAAGTTCACAGCTTTTCATTAATGAATTTTCATTTTATCTAGGGTCTAGTTTCGAGTTTCCCTTTTTATTTTATTTTAAAATTTATTGTGGGGCAATTAAAATGGACAGCGGGCCGCAATTGGCCCGCGGGCCGAAGTGTGAATATCCCTGGATTATACTCATTTATTATTTTATGTATAGCTCACCACTTTATTCTCTCTCTCTCTCTCTCTCTCTCTCTCTCTCTCTCTCTCTCTCTCTCTCTCTCTCTCTCTCTCTCTCTCTCTCTCTCTCTCTCTCACACACATACACACACACCTACAAAAGTCTCACTTTAACATATTGAATAGAAAAAAATAAAATAGTTGAGGGATTAGTGCAAACACGGAGATAGGCTATTAGGATTGAAATAAAAAGTGTGTGTGTGTGTGTGTGTGTGTGTGTTTGATTTTTATCAGGAGTGGGCTATCAATAATATATGAAGGAACACAACCTATTGCTATGGTCGTTATGACTGTTTATATATTGTACAGCACTGGTCATTGATGCGGGACGATATATAACACAACAGTAAATACGCAGTAGGTTATTCGTCAAAATAAACTAATATTGATCGCTTATTTGTGGATAAGAGAACAACGTATATATATCTCTAATACTACACCACACATTTGTGGGCAGAGTGGTGATGTTAGAATAAACTAAGGAGGATAGAAAACCCCTGCCTTATTTATGCTCTGAGAGCCCTCACGGAACCTCCCACCGCCTCGGCCGCTGGAGAGCGAACTGTCGTACATCTGGCCAGGGCTCCCACAAAGGCAAATCAGTAATTCCCAAGACTCGTGCTGAAAAATCCCTAGATTGGACAAAAAGTTCCTAGTTTACAAATAATGACATGTACTTACAGTATCCCCCCCCAAAAAAAAAAAAATTACGAAATAATAGGAAAAATTTGCTTTTTAAGTATTTCAGAAGTCTACTTTTTATCATAATACAGATAATACACTTTTCTTTCCCTTTTTGACAATGATTTCCCTCGAAACAAAAAAGAACTTGTAACACAATGTTTGAGTTTTTCTTGTGATGATTAAAATTTCATCATGTTCTTAATAAAATGCTAAAATGACATAAATAAATGAGATCCCTTAGCAGCTGAGATAGACGAGTGATTTTCATCAAGCAGTATAACATATAAACAAAGACTAAACTAAAATCAATAAATAATTGAAAATCTTGAGCATTGGCTGTTGACATTTCCTGTCAACAAAATACGAAAAAATACACTAGCAGTTCATATTCTTGCTTTTCTAGCATAAATTGCACCATTAACAAATACAGTAATTTAAGACAAACACTTTCATACAGAATGTAGGTGTTACTTGTGTACCTTACACTTTGGTATACAGAATATATTATTGGCATAAGTAAAGTTCTATCATATTCTTAGCAAAATTAATGAAAAAAGATTCCTTAGCAGCTGAGATAGACTAGAGTGCTTTCCATCACGTTCTATCTTCTATAAAAAATTTTAATAGACTAAACTAAAATCAATAAATAACTGAGAATCCTGAGATATTGCAGTCTGACATTTCCTCAGTCAACACAATATAAAAAAAACGCTTGAGAGTTCATACTTTTGTTTTTTCCAGCAAAACTTGCAGTTAAAAAATACAGTAAAAAAAAAAACTCATACAAAAAGTATATGTTGCTTATTATTTATTTTACACTTCATAAGCATTATTATGATTTTAGTGCTTGCAATGATTTCATGAGCTTTAGTGTCTGTTGCATTGCTTTTGGCATTTTGCATAAGCTTTACAACCTTAATTGGGTGATCATGAACACTTAGTTTATTAGCTGTTAACCCAGTTGAAGCCATACCTAGTTTTCCATGGAGTAGTCCCACAATGCTTTCCCTTTTCAGTGAGTTTCTGTGATCATTCTTAATTGCTTTCAGTGTGCTAAAAAGTCTTTCAGCTGGAATATTTGCACAAGGTAGTGACATCATGCACCCAATAACTATGCAGATTTCTGTATTTCAACTCACTACTTACGTTTTTTTGGGTTCAGTCTTTCTCTCCAGCTGGAAATCCCTAAATTGTCACTAAAGGCGACCAGAATTCCCCAGAAAATCCCCAAAAAGCCAAAATCCCCAGATAATCACTAAATGCATGAAAAAGTCCCAATCTGGGGACAAAATCCCCAAAAGTGGGAGCCCTGCATCTGGCTCAAAACGCCGGGGAGGCGTCTTGTTAGGAAAAGTTGGAAAGTTTCGTTTAGCCGGTGCAACATCTGTGGTCATATGCCGGAGAGAGACAGAAGGGGAAGGAATTATAGAAAGGAACAGATCCTAGGAGACGGGACACAACCCCCGATTAATACCTGGTACCCATTCACTGCTGGGTGGACAGGGGCGTAGGGTATCGGAAAAGCCGCCCAAATTTTTCCACTCTGCCCGGGAATCGAACCCGGGCTCTCTCGGTTGTGAGCCGAGTGTGCTAACCACTGCACCACGAAGCACCCGCGTCTTGTCAGGAGGACACCATGGGCACGGGTCTCGCCACAGGGGCAGAGCTCTTATGTGTTATGGCTATGTAAAGGTTCTCCTTCTGCCCTGGCTGCTACAATATCTTGGTCAATATAAGACATTAACAAAAGGCTTGCTTAGATAACCATTATACACGTGGAAGTTATAAATTCGGTGAGAAGGCGATGTTTAGAGAGTACTGTACGATGACATGGGTTTAGGCGCCAGCAGCACAGCACCGCTCAAAGCCTACCTTACCCATGGAGGTAGGATTAGGAGGAGGCGGAGCGAGGTGGGAAAAAGTGAGGTAGAGTCCGCCATCTTGGGACTGGCAAGAAGCAGGTGTCGGCCGCTCCCAGCCCCACCTAGGCTTAGCTTTGACCTGACTGCGCCCTACCTAGATCTCACTATAGACATGAATCACTGCATTCAGTCATTCGTCCAAGTCAATGGGCTGTGTGTGGACGTGCCTCGCGGGCTGCTCACGATGCCAGTGTCCTGTGCTGCATACGGCTGCAGCGCGAGGTTTGATAAGGAAAAATGCCCTACACTTACATTTCACAACTAAGTAATATTAGGTGTAATCTAAAACTAAACTGAGGTGAAGATAAACTACACAGTAACTGATAAATGGAGTAAGATTTCATTATTAAACGACAGACTTCAGCCTACTGAGTGTGGTGTTATAGCTTCTTATTAGGTATTATGGAATGAAATCTTCTTAAAAATAGTTGTCTTAGCAATGGTGAATATAGATAAAAAAATAAACTTCTATCGTCAATATAGGTATTCCTTAACACTTATTATAAAATCTTAGTTATATGCGACAAGTGAAAGTTGATCCTTCACTCACTAGTTAAAGTAAAGGATAGAGGAAACTTGGTATATCCTTCTGATGGTGTTATTGATATTTGTATCACTTCAGAAAAACTGTTCAGAGAAAGAGTGTCAAGCAACAATTTAGGGCAGGGGGCTATTAGTAAGTTAGTTATTTCAGTGCTGGCTTATTGCAACCAAAAAAACATATACCCCACCATAACTAATCACATGTATGACACAGACCCTTAGGAAAACCACCTGCGTCTGTTAGTTAAGGCAGTTGCTGAGACATATTTGCAGGCACGGTTTAAGTATGATGCTACACAGATAACTAATAAATTAGCAAGTAATGTTAAGGTAAGGAGCTGTCAGTTGTACACCAAACTTATTCATTTCAGCGGCCAATAAATACAAACCAAACCTTCTTTCAATTTCTCTTGTTAAATTTAGGATGGATGATTTTATAATAGTGTACTTATAATTATGCACTTTACAATTAACTAATAAATCAGGTGTCATTAGTTCTGCTATGAATATTGACTATCCACAAAAGATATAAAATCAGGGTTTAGGTTACTTGAAAATGGTCGTTAATGCATGTACGAATATTTGTATTTCTAGTATGTAGCTCATCGCACTGAAAATACTTATTTTCGCGCATGAGTACTTGTTTTAATACAATTAAATATTAATTTGAAAAGTACTTGAAATAATAATAAAAATGTCTTAGTCTAACAGCAAGAAAAAAATTGTAGTACTCTTAACAGATAGCGAAACAATTGATAAAAAAAAAAAATTAATAAAGCTACTGATACTAAGGGTTGGCGCGGCCATCTGGCCATTCCTGGGCGTTGGCCAGCGCGGGCAAACTGGCTTCACTTTCCTGGGACACCTCACCCAGCTCGCGCCGTCTCCTCCATGACCCTACCGGGCACTCCACCAGCTCGCGCGGTGACCTCAACACGGTACCTCGCCGCGTCTTGTGTCAGTGTTCTGTGTGCGGTGCTTTCGCTGTATTGCGGTGCGTCGGAGCTGGTCAGGGCTCCGGGCAGTACCTCGCCTCGCCCTCACCCCAGGCCGCAGCCTCGGGGCCAAGCCGGGGTGGCGTTCAAGGCAGGGATCGGCGTCTGGGCTCCGGCGGGTGTGCCGACGCGGTGTTGGGTGAGTACTGTTGCCTTTCTGCCTCTTGTTAGTGTAAGGGCTTGTGTGTGTATGCATCTGAAGCCTCTTGGTGTTGGACCGTTGGGTAAAGTTGCCGCATAACCTCCCTTCCTTAACAGGCGTGCAAGATAATTACCTGAGGAGGGATTGCCTAGACTCCTCGTCGTCTTTCAAGGTCAGGTCACCCTTGGCTCGTGATCGGTTTCTCGCTCGCTCCTCACATCGCCGTCACGCTCCTGGTAACCGGGTTCACTCGGGCATTATTTTCTTCCTCAGGCCGAGAGATTATCTAAACATTACTCGGCTCAGTCTCGTCTCAGTACAGTTGTTCCGCGGCTGAGTACAAACTCGACTCATAGCTACGTCGCCACCTCCGCCTGTCGTTCGGTGGTTCGGCTGTTCCGTTTATCTCGCGCCTCATAACTGCGGGAAGGATTGTTGTTGTTTCGAGGGAGACATAAAGTAAAATTAGTAAGAGGTGAAGGTTCATTTAGTTCATTAAGCCGCGGCGGAGGAAAGGTTGGAAAACTAGTAATGTGTGCTAAGAAACGGTGTCTGGCTCTAATTAGCACAGGCAGCAGCTTCCGGTGGCTTTCGTAATGGAAGGGTTGACTGGAAGGAAGTCTGAGGGCCAGTAATAAACATTTCGGCGCCCAAACACAGAAACTTGACAAGGCTTTCGTAGGAGTTACTGGCACTCTCAAGGGTAGTGTAGTGGCCCTGGTGGTAGGTCAATAATGCCTCTTTACCATGGACAAGAAAAGACAGTCTTGAGAACCCTATTAATCTTCATTTCGGCATCTGGAAGGAGTTGGTGTGAGAGGAGGAAGTGTCTCGGTAATCCCCCTCCATGTCCGGGTAGGTCTTCTAGGACTAATGTAACAATGGATTCACAGCGGCCAAAAGTGCCGCTGCGTGACTCCTTAGCACGCGAGGCTTAGCACACGAAGCATCAATTCAATAAGTCTATGAAAGGGGCTGAGGGGAGATAGTATGGCTAGGGGAGAAGGGCCAGGCGGGGGGGTGGGGAGGGGGATGTACTGCCTAGGAACACTCCTAAGTCCGCGAGGCTTGGCACACAATGCACGAATTTAATACGTGTGTGAGAGGGGGTCAGGGCGCGCTGGGGGAGGGGAGCCAAGCGAAACTGATGTGCCGCCAGGAACACCCGATGGTCCGTGCACACGAGCTGGTAGGCGCTGCGGGGGCGGGAGGCGCTGGGGGACGGTTAGTTGGAGTGGTGGCCGAGCCCGCTGTTAGTAGGCTTCCTACCCTTATCATGCCGCCGCACCTCTTTTCACCGCCCACTTTTACCTCCGTTTCCCTCCTGATTTCGCTTATCCCTTCCCTTCCCTCCCCCATTCACCTCCTCCCCTTCCCTTGCACCCTTCTTCCCGTGTTTTTTGTATGTCTGTGTGTCAGTGTGTCTGTGGCTGGCGGGTTGGTACACAGTTGGCTCAGAGGCTTCTTCCGTGACCTTTACATTTTTTTTTTAACATTTCCCTGCCAGTTGTTGTAAAAAGTGTTTATGATTAGTGCTAAAACGTTTGTGTGTGTGTGTTCGACCCGCAGATGTTTCGGAGCCTCATAACCAGGGAGCGATGCAGCTGTAGTCTCTCCCTCTCCCTCACCCTCTCCCTCCCTTTCCCCCCCAACGCACCGCCTCCTTTCATTCTCGAGGTCGTATCATTAATAAACTCCACTCATGTCCCAAGTCTATCTCACTGATCTGGGTGCCTGGTCACTGCAACATACACGGCAATGAGCAGGCAGACGCCTTAGCTAAATCGGCTGTCGAACTCGAGGGGACCTGGGAAGTTCCTCGTGATCTTCAGTCGAGTCTGTCTCTTGGGAAAACATCAATACATCTTCTGTGGCAAAGTCAGCGGACCGACCTGGCTCTAAACACCGTCAAACCAACGCTAGGCGAGTAGAGCACTGCAAACCGCTCCACTCGCAGCGACGAAATCGTCCTGAGCCCACACACCTGACCCCTTACATCAATAGAACATTTCCACCAATATATCAGACTTGTAATGTTACAGTGTCTATCAGTCACCTCATCTTGCACTGCAATAGATTTACCCGTGAACGCAGTCCACTGGTAAACTACTGCAGATAGAGGGATATTCCCATCACCTTGGACGCAGTTCTTGGTGACGGAAATCCCGAGGTGACCGACATATTGATGCTTTTCTTAAGAGAGACCCGCTTGATCGACGAGATGTGACGACATTACTTTTTTTGAGTTTGACTTTGTCACTATGTATGAAATATATACATAATATTATGGTAATCATACATATATCGTATGTAAACATTGTACTATTACTGTTGTGGTCCACGTGATAACCTACAGGTGATACATATAAAATTGATATATATGTTATCTCATTTTTATATGCGATGTTGGTCTGTCTATTGCTGGGCCACACAGCCCTGTGTGTGTGTGTGTGTGTGTGTGTGTGTGTGTGTGTGTGTGTGTGTGTGTGTGTGTGTGTGTGTGAATGTGGTATTCCCTGTGTCCCCGCCCACACCTACTTTGCTAGCTTCGGATAGGTCCCCTTAAATGTATGTTCTATTTTATTTTTTTCTTATTTTTTTATTTTTTTCTTTTTCTTTTTTTATGGTAAGCTATGTGGATGAGGTGAATGAATGACTATATGAATGATGATGATGAAAAAAAAATTAGACTGCAAATCTCTAAAAAATAATAAATATGGCCTAATAACCCAGCCAGGGCAGATGGCCAAAAAAAAAAACATTCTCGCACTGGGTTACACTGATCTCTCTCTCTCTCTCTCTCTCTCTCTCTCTCTCTCTCTCTCTCTCTCTCTCTCTCTCTACCTTCCCTTCTCCTCTCTTTTCCTCCCGCTCCTTGCCTCCAACTCTTTCCCTCTTCCTTCCCCTTCCTCCTCCCCTCTCCTCCTCCTGCCCTTTCCCTCTTCCTCCCCCTCCTCCTTCCCTCTCCTGACTGGCGAGATACCAAAAGCGGTGTTCCACAGGGGTCGGTGTTGGGACCTGTTCTGTTTTTAGTGTACGTAAATGACACTGACGAGGGGCTATCGTGTAAAATATCGAAATTTGCCGACGACGTAAAAATAGCCAGCAGAGTCACTACGGGAATGGATAAAGAACACCTCCAAGCTGATCTCGAACGCTTAAGTAGTTGGGCACGAACATGGCAAATGAATTTCAATATTGAAAAGTGCAAGGTCATGCATATCTGAATCGACAATGATCGTATTCATCAAGGTAAAGGGAGGCAAGCCAGGTATTGTCACGTGGGGGGGGGCGCTGGATCAAAATTGGTGTGGACTGCGCAGCCAGACCGTGACGTCACAGGGTACGTAGACGTGGAAGAGGTATGATTGCTGCGTGGACTTCAGTCTTGACCCAGCCACCGGTTAAAGAAGGTTAATCTGAGCGGTCCGTTTTCTGTGACATGGGAAACTCTTGTAGAGTATGCCTTCGTGTTGCATTGTTCGTGGGTGCGGATCCCTACATCCCAAAGGGACCACACTGCTTTTTCAATCTCCCAAAAGATGAAGTTACAGATACAGTTTAGGATTGTGTATGATTTCATTAGGCATATACTGTACATAAATAAATCATAAGTCTGTAGTCTCGTTAGATAGCACAACGGAAGCTGCCAGGCTGCAGAGGGAAGGAACTTATTGAGCTGATCTGCACTGCATGGGCACCATGGTTTATACCCAAGATTTATTATAGGTGAACAAATACTTTAAAGAGGAATGGGAACCCTGGATTATATGTGAATGCACTTGCCCTATAGTCATTAATTATATGAGTGAATTGCCCTAACACTCCAGGGAAAATTAATGCAGAGGGCACTAAAACAGTACAGAAAGACAAGTGCATTCCAGGATCAGAACCTACTTAGACGTGCAACGGACTACATAACATTAGGATACCTTTAAATTCTCACACCCTCTCTGTCTCTATCTCTTGCTCTCGTATACTTGGAGAAAGAATATAAGAAGGTATGACGTCACAGAAGTGAAGCAGTCTTGGCCTTGGCTTCGCTCCGCCAACCCCTACCCCCCCTGGTTTCACCTCACAGTGAAGAGCGGTGCCCGCTGAGGGCCACTCCATGTATTCTTCCTCCAAGATCGTATATTCCGTGACGTCACTTTGAACGAGCAGAGAGTGGTGGGGTAGGAGGAATCGAGACTACCTGATGTTCCTTCTACCATGGTATTCATTATCAAATTAACGGAGTTTTTTTTTTTTTTACAACAAAGGAGGCAGCTCAAGGGCACAAAAAAACAATAATAAAAGAAGCCCGCTTATCGCTGCTCCCATAAAAAAATCAGAAGAGGTGGCCAAAAGCAAGGTCAAATTCGGGAGGAGAGGTGTCCTGATACCCTCCTCTCGAAAGAGTTCAAGTCGTAGGCAGGAGGAAATACAGATGAAGGAAGATTGTTCCAGAGTTTACCAGCGTGAGGGATGAAAGAGTGAAGATGCTGGTTAACTCTTGCCAAAGGGGTTTGGACAGTATGGGGATGAGCATGAGTAGAAAGTCGTGTGCAGCGGGGCCGCGGGAGTGGGGGAGGCATGCAGTTAGCAAGTTCAGAAGAGCAGTCAGCGTGGAAATATCGATAGAAGATAGAAAGAGAGGCAACATCGCGGCGGAATTTAAGAGGTAGAAGACTTTCAGTAGGAGGAGGAGAGCTGATGAGACGAAAAGCCTTAGCCTCCACTCTGTCCAGAAGAGCTGTGTGGGTGGAGCCCCCCCACACGTGAGATGCATATTCCATACGAGGGCGGACAAGGCCCCTGTATATGGATAGCAACTGCGCGGGGGAGAAGAACTGGCGGAGACGATACAGAACGCCCAATCTCGAGGAAGCTGATTTAGCGAGAGAGGAGATATGAAGTTTCCAGTTGAGATTTTGAGTTAAGGATAGACCGAGGGGCCCAACTCTCGAACATACTATCTCGGTTATTTCTTACCCAATCAGGTTGAAACTTATACACGTAATAGAGCTTAAAACGTACATTATTATTTATCTCAGTGTTGTTTCTCCAAAATTCAGTAGTTTTTGAGTTATAAGCCATTTTTTCGTTTTTTTAAGTATTTAAAAATCCCCTAACTTCGAGGAAAATGAATTTAGATAATTTTACTCATCACAGTAGTTAGGCAACATTATGTACTATAAAAGTAAGCCAAAACTTTTTGATGGGATGAGAATTATATTTTATATAAATATTTTTTTTGTCGGGAGGCTCGATTAAAAAAAAAAATTATATAAAATTAGATTTTTTTTTTTATGCAGAAGTTGTGGCTAAGTTTTTTTCTCCTTCCTTTTGTCTATTAAAAACAAAAAACTGTTTGAGTATTGATCGCTTAGTCTTAGAGGAGTAGCAGTTTGAATATAGTAAAGTACGGTTTTGAGAAAAACTCATTTAAAGTTTCATTAACATTTATTGACAAAAAAAAAAAAAAAAAAAAGATTGAGTGTGTTGGAGGATGGGACCATCTAGTGTGCTCCTGCCTGGTACGCTGGAGTTTCTTCCACCTTCCTTCTCTTCCTCCCAGGAAGCGACTTTTCCTCGTTATCTTGTGGGGCAGGTGCTCTCTTTTTCCCTCTTGGTGTTTGGTGTCGCTTCCTTTGCTTGTCTAGTGCTTCCTGGACAACTCTGGTGGTTCTTGATATCTCCAGGCCAAGCTTCTGCAACAAATTATAAGACTGGTACCCAAAGTTGTGCTCCCAGATTGTCACCTGGGTCACAAAACGAATCCTGTGCAGGCCAGCATTCTTGTCTTTTGAAGCCTTCCTCCAGACCTTTGAGTGAAGACTCTCATTTGGGTTTTGAGTACGGCCTGACAGACACTTCTGGAGGAGGGTTGGACTCGCCAGGTCTCTGTACACTCCCTTCACGAGCTCCAGTTGCTCGTGTGGGAGGCTGGCGAGGTACAAAGACTTGGTGCTGTGTGACTCAGGCTGTTTCCCCTCAGCCTCTGCCCTCTTCACAAAGCACCAAGACTGTGCCCCGCGAGGGCAGAGAGCATGGTGCTGGTCCTCCTTGGCAGACAGGTGGAAGAAGGACTGCCAGATGGCCTGCTTCATCTCCTCCACGGTTGTACGGGCAGTCCTCCTAATTGCAGAGTTGTAGTAGAAGGAGAGTTTATCAATCACGTGGTCTGTAAGTTTCTTGGCACCACCGAGCACACTCAAGCGTCTCGCCTTCCCTGTTTTTGTGGTGGTCATGACCGCAGTCTCCTTGAGTTTCATCAAGCGAGTGCCAAGTCGCTTACCCACGTGATTGATGCACTCCTCCTTCACAACTCTGCAACTGTAGGGCCCAGTGCCGTCGTTCAGGGCGCACACCGCCTTGTACGCGCTGCTGTCGCCATCCCCGACGAAGGTGATGTAACGGAAGCCCAGCGTTTCCGACCTCTGCCACAGCCTCCGAGCAGCCTCAGCCTCCATCTCCCCCGCCTTGCCCTCGAAGTTTTTGTGACACCTCGACTTGTGGGTTTGAAACCACTCCTGAAAAGAAAATAAGCAAAGATAGAGATAATTGTATAATGAATGTGTGTGTGTGTGTGTGTGTGTGTGTGTGTGTGTGTGTGTGTGTGTGTAGTTGTCAGTATATTATTTGCGTCAAAGAGCATGTGAGATGATAACTTACATCATATATATACATTTTCCGTCACATGAATATTACTGATAAGAAGAGTTATCTAGTTACCTGGAAGGTGTCTCGGTGGGACGTCCTTTCCTTGGAACAGGGAATGCAGTGGTTGCAAAGCACTTCGAAATCTAGGACCTGCCTCGTGTCTGCTTCCAACACAAAGGCAATGCCGATGTGGCTACGGTGCCCTCGTGTCATCCATGTGCCGTCGAAAGTGACATCCACGTCCACCACACCGTCCTCTCTCTCCTCACGCCCATATTGTTTATAATGCTTTTTCACGGCAGTGAAGGTGTTACTCATCTGCTCCGGAAAGACATTATTCATTTGGGTGTACAAGAACCGAGCATGCTGTTCATAAGCACTGGCGTGCATCACAGGCCGAGCTAACACTCCTGATAACACCTGAAGGCCTCGATATCCTAAGTTTTTTGTGAGGCTGTACTCTACAATGGCCAAGTTGCTCCTTGTAAAAGTCTTTCCATCCTGCTTCACAGATGACGCAACAGTTTTCCTATTAGAGCCACAGGAACAACTTATAGAGCACTCGGAATCAATGAAAGTGTCACTAAGATTTACAGTTACTTGCTTTTTACACTGGCTACACATAAGGTTGTGAAAAAGACTTTGAAATTGAGCGCTGTTCATAAATACGTTATTAGATGACTTTGGTGGAAGAGAGAGGTCACTGGCGGCTGAGGTCGAGGGCTGTGGTGGTGGGGTGATAAGAGGCAATGGTGGACGAGACAAGTCACTGGCGGCTGAGGTCGAGGGCTGTGGTGGTGGGGTGATAAGAGGTAATGGTGGACGAGACAAGTCACTGGCGGCTGAGGTCGAGGGCTGTGGTGGTGGGGTGATAAGAGGTAATGGTGGACGAGACAAGTCACTGGCGGCTGAGGATACAGACGCCACGGCGTCCTGTGAAATAGAAGGTCCAGATCTCTGCTGTTCCTTTCTTGCGAGCTGAAGCTGTCTCATGGCTATACAGTGTTTCTGTTTGGCAGTCCTCCTCGGCATTGTAGTGGAGTAATGGAGCACACAGAGGAACGAGGAGCGACACGAACTAGCTGCTTGGTGTAGATGAAGATAACCACTGCTTGGCTTGGGGCAGTGTTCCCAGTGGAAAAAACTAAAACGTACCATAAAAAATTATCAAAATGTAAAAATGTACCACATGGCTGAAAAAAAGTACCAAATAAAGTATCAACCGGTAATTTTAGGTAATTTATATTTTACAGTGAGGAAATTACTTAAAAATTATTTTTTTAACTCTTACGTCTGGCAGGGATGTAGAGTGTACACAGTCTGCAGTGTCTATTGCAGAATGATGACTTGTATGGTAACAGAGAGAGAGAGAGAGAGAGAGAGAGAGAGAGAGAGAGAGAGAGAGAGAGAGAGAGATTAAAACTTTTAATTAAGATAACACAGACAATGTAGCTGATGCAGATATGATAAAACAACAAGAATATTAGTTATATAAATCATGTCAGAGTAGCTTCGCTTCAATCGTTTCTATGATTCCATGGCGCAATAAATGTTATTTAGTACTATTTCAATATTATGTAAGTTTTGCAGCTACTTCATGCACACACTATCACGAGAAAGTAACATTTTAGCATGTTTAATGTCTTTAATTACCTAATAGCTAGTACTTAAAAAAAAAAAAAAAAAAAAAAACTTACGCTGTTGGGATTTCCGCTTGTCTCCTCGGTCCTGTACACGTCTTGCTCTTGTATCCGGCTCAGCGTCACCGGGGCAACGCGTATACCCTGCCCCATCAGCTGCTGTATACTCAGATACATGATTTTAACGGGTCACAAAAACACAGAAACACTGATCTGCGGTAGAATATATATATACGTAAATACAAATTTATACCGGCTTTTACTTTTTTTCACATTTCCCTGGATGCATCGGTGAGACGAAAATGTATCATTTTTCTTACTAAATTGGTAAAAAAGTATCAAATTTTTCCTCAATGATAATTTCGTACCACTTTAGCTTAATGTCGTAAAAATGTACCGCTACCGACAAAAAGTATCAAAATGGTACTTTTGTACCGTCACTGGGAACCCTGGCTTGGGGTCAGCAGAGAGCTCACGCCCAGTGACAACAGCGCTGCCAGACGGAGGAAAGAGAATACACCAAAACAAAACTAATTTATATGCGAAAACCCGATATTTCTAGCTTTTATAACGCAGAAAACATACACACTAGAATTTAAATGTCCCGTGGACTCAGAAACGTCCCTTTAAAAGGCCACTCAGGGCCATTTAAAAGAAGCGTATTGAACTTTAAATGCCTTCCTAAGTTACTCCTTGAGCTGAACAAAGAAAATGTGGCAAAAAAGGAAAATGTGAATTTTTAAGGTTAACTGTTGAAGTTGTGCCCCTCGGTGACAGCTGAGGAGTGCGACTTTCTGAAGCCAGCAAAAAGAAAGATCTTGGAGTAATAATTTTGAACGATCTTAAACCGAGTCAACATTGCACAGTAGTAGTAAAAACTGCCAACAAACTGATCGGATTTATTGGTCGTACATTTAAACAGAAATTTGAAAAAAAAAGTAATATTGACTGTACAATTCGTTAGTTCGCCCACATCTTGAGTATTGCGTTCAGTTTTGGTCTCCCTATTTCAGAAAGGATATAGATAAACTCGAGAAGGTGCAGCGTCGAGCTACAAAAATGATCCCTAGACTGCGAAAGAAAACGTACGAAGACAGACTTAAAGAACTGAACTTATTCAGCTTATCACAGCGCAGGCTAAGAGGTGACAATCAAGTGTAACAAGTAACAATGGATACAAAATAATGAGGAAGCGTTTCAACTCAAATGAATCAAAACACTTCTTCTTCAACCGTGTCATCAGTGTATGGAATGGTTTGCCTCAAAACGTCGTCAAAAGCGAAACTATTTGCACGTTCAAAAACCGAGTTGACAAATATTTAGAAGCCAACCTGAACATCTACTATTTTGCTCCGGTCAGCTTAGTCGTCGTGTATGATCTTCCTTCTGTCCATGTAAAATTCTATTGCAGTTTTTCTATACTACATGGTATTCTTCCTTTTCGTGCCAGCCTCGGCTGGAGGGACTGGTGGGAGGGGAGGAGCTTTCGCCTATGCTGTCCTGTGTCTCTGACTCGTAGATTAGAGTAGATGGTAGCAACAACACACAGCCTAGTTAGGAGAAAGAGGTCTGTTGCTGTTTGCTTTTCCTTTGTACTCCGTTGTACTTCTCCTCCCTCTCCTTCCCTCTTTCCCGTCCCTGCGTCTCCTCTCCCCCTCCCCCTTCCCCCCCTTCACCCTGCCTGCCTGCCTGCCTCCCCGCGCTGTTCCCTCGCCGGTGTTGTCACTGTGTGTATAATGAACAGCGTGAAGCAACACCAACAGCACCGTGCCCCGCCCCGGCCCACACCGCCATGTATGCACAGGTTACGTGTGTCTTGCAGTGACCTCTCGTGTGTGTGTGTGTGTGTGTGTCTAGTTCACCTCTTGGTCTCGAGACAGCCAACCGCTCCCTTACGGAAGAGCACAGTGCTCGTAGTACCGATCTTTGGGTAGGACTGAGACCACTCACACACAACACACCGCGACAACGAGGTCACAACTCCTTGCCTGACGTCGCCTACCTACTCACTGCTAGGTGAACAGGGGCTACACGTGAAAGAAGATAAACCCAACTTATCTTCACCCGACCGGGGAATCGAACCCTGGTCCTTCTGGTTGTGAGCCAGACGCTCTACCTCTGAGCTACCGGGCCGTGTGTGTGTGTGTGTGTGTGTGTGTGTGTGTGTTGAGTACCCTGATCACTAGCTCGGTATCTCGTTTTATTTCTATTGCCGTTTTCTTAGAGAGAGAGAGAGAGAGAGAGAGAGAGAGAGAGAGAGAGAGAGTATATTGTGATGTTTTCATTGTGTTGTGACCCTGCTTTGGGTTGTTGGTTAAAGGAAATTTAACACACAGTTGCACTTGCGACAACTGACTTAATATTCTGGTACGTTAAGAGTTTTTTAAGGAGTTCGGGTGGTGAAACGTTGTCGCTTTTCCAATATTTATTATAAACCTAATTTAACACTACAATAAAATAAGAATGATACAAAATAACTGAACTTAATAAAGCTCAAAGAACTTCAGGCCTCTCACACTGCCTGTCAAGGACGCGTATCACTACTCTAACACCGGATGTATCTTACCACAAGTTACACCGAATATATATTCTTATACTATTAACAGAACCACTATACACAATTTGTACTAAGTGCACTTTCCTCTACGGTATCCCATTTCACTTTCTACTTACGGTAGGGCAGATGATTACGCAACACATGTTGTGTCTAAAAATTGGACACATGTGTCCCCCCGGAGGGGACACATGTGTGTCTCAGAATTCTGTCGTGATCTGTCTCTGGTGTTCGTTCGTTAAGGATTTACCCCCTAAAAAGGGGGAACGGGCCTTTGTCGACTGACGGCCCGTCGCAGGGGGGGAACCCGCCGCTGGCGTGCGGCGGGTGTGGGGAAGCCTCCGGCGCCGCCACAGCCACGGGTAGAAGCCGGCGAGCAGCGACGGAGGCACGGGCCCTCCGGGCAGGCGCCCAGTAGCAGCCCGTAGCTGAGCCGAGGGAGCAACTCAGCAGTCTATAGGTGGCCCAGAGGCCGGGAGAGTTGCTCGCTCGACGAGTGCTGGCGTTTTGGTGTTCCGAGGGAACCCCTTATATGGGCGGAGGGCCCGTACATTATCATGAGTGTCTATGTCACTATACGTCACTGCTACGTCATGACTGTTGTTTCTACATGTAAGGTCCTAACCCTATGATATGGTTACATCCCTTATGGCGATGGTACATAAGAGTGAATATTCATGAGTAGTCTTATTCTACAAGGCTTCAGTTTACATGACTCTCATCCCATAACTTATGGCGTGGTGCTGTCGTTGGGTGAAGTGGATGGTTTCGGAGAGCCGGGAGAGCGCCGGTTACATGGGGTCCTGTGACGCCCTTTTTTAATTCCTGTGTGTATCGATAATGGTTTGTTCTGCACACTGTCGCCTCGCTGTTCGGTGTTCTTCATATTGTTCTTATTTGGAGAGGAATTCTAGCGTTCTACGTTTTTTTTTCCAGCAGAGGAGTCAGTTCAAGGGCATAAAACATAAGGTAACAAATGTTAAAAAAAAAGCCCGCTACTCACTGCTCCTAAAAAGAGTTAGAGGAGTGGCCGAAAGATAGGTCAATTTCGGGAGGAAAGGTGTCCTGATACCCTCAGCTTGAAAGAGTTCAAGTCGTAGGCAGGAGGAAATACAGATGAAGGAAGATTGTTCCAGAGTTTACCGGCGTGAGGGATGAAAAAGTTGGTTAACTCTTGCGTAAGGGATTTGGACAGTTAAGAAAGCTTGAGTAGAAAGTCGTGTGTGGCGAGGCCGCGGGAGGGGGTGAGGCATGCAGTTAACAAGTTCAGAAGAGCAGTCGGCATGAAAATATCGATAGAAGATAGAAAGAAAGGCAAGATGGCGGCAAAATTTAAGAGGTAGAAGAGTATTAATAAGAGGAGGAGAGCTGATGAGACGAAGAGCCTTAGGGCCGCTTTCACAGTCACGTTTGTTTGTTTTGATCGTTACCAATGAGCATGCAGCGATCGCCGCTACCAACAAGAAATCCGCTTTCACAGTCGTCTTTCGCGGCGCTGTTTGTTTGCATCAGTACCAGAGATTGGAACCTCTGGTAACGGAGCTCTGGTAGCCGCGGGGGCTCCCCATTGGAGCTTACCAATGACATTAATTAGTAAATAATACAAATGTTTGCTCTCAAATGGTTATATTATTTCTTTAAATAGATGTGAAAAAATATTAAACAATACAGCAACACGTTTTACGGCTTCAATGGTAATATGAGAAAAAAAATAGAAGAATTTGAATGGCATGAACTCACTTCACCTGCTGACCAGTAAATGTCCTGCTGAGAATTTCAATTGGATTGATTGATGATTTAATGTTGCAAAAGTACACAACAAAGAAGAAGGGAGGATTTTGATACATGTCACCATTATTCACCTGTTATGCCTTTGGTCAAACACGTATTATTCTAGCTAGCCTAATATATATGCATAGGGCATATATATAACGAAATCAGCACTATTAAGTAAAGAATATATTTGAAGTGTGATAAATAAGTGTGAATAATGAATGAATGTAACTGATATAGGTGAAGAGTCAGTCTTGTTGACATCTGCTAATATAAGAGAACTTTAATTATTACTTTTCACCATTATTTCACCTTTTCCGCCTAGGAAATATTAGGCCATCAGCAGATTTTAGGGGTGTATCAGCAAGACACCACATTTTTTCATCATATTTATTCTTCACAGTTACTCTTTATATTTATTCTTCACGGTTACTTTTTGTTCGTTTATTTTTCATATTACTCCTTCATAATCCTCCGCTCAGCTGATGTAATGTTGACATTTCCCGCCGCTCCGGCATACCAACACTGCCGAATCACGCGCCTTCGTCTTGTCATGATCGTCACCACGCTGGTAGTCGCCGATACCATGAAAACAGCGACTGTGAAAGCGGATCGAGGCGATGGTAATGCCTGTTACCAGGATGGTAGGGCCTTTGGTTAGGGTGCTTACCAGACGACTGTGAAAGCGGCCCTTAGACTCCACTCTGTCCAAGAGAGCTGTGTGAGTGGGGCCCCCCCACACGTGAGATGCATACTCCATACGAAGGCGGACAAGGCCCCTGTAAATGGATAGCAACTGTGCGGGGGAAAAGAACTGGCGGAGACGGTACAGAACGCCCAGCCTCGAGGAAGCTGATTTAGTAAGAGAAGAGATATGAAGTTTTCAGTTGAGATTTTGAGTTAAGGATAGACCCAGGATGTTTAGTGTTGAAGAAGGTGATAGCTGAGTGTTGTCAAAGAATAGGGGATAGTTGTTTGGAAGATTGTGTCGAGTGGATAGGTGGAGAAACTGTGTTTTTGAGGCGTTGAAAGACACCAAGTTCTTCTTGCCCCAATCGGAAATAATAGTAAGGGCTGAGGCTAAGCGTTCTGCTGCCTCCCTGGAATCATTTAGTTCCTGTTGGGTGGGTTTTCTATTAAAAGAAGTTGAGTAATGCAGAGTGGAGTCATCGGCGTAAGAATGGATAGGACAGTTTGTTTTGGAAAGAAGATCACCAATGAACACTTCTCCTCTCCCTTCCCCTCTCCTCTTCCCTCTCCCCTCCCTTCCCTCCTCCTCTTCCCTTCTCCTCTTCCCTTCTCCTCCCCCTTCCCTCCTCCTATTCCTCAACCAAACCGTAGCGTTGGTGCGGCTTAATAGAAACTGTGTAACCAACGACGCCTCCGACAAGCGAACTGATACAACTCGTCGCGGACAAACCAGGAGTCACATTTCTGTTTTGTACACAGATGCACGTTGTTTATTACCGAAAAAGGAAGACGTTAGGGCGTATATTGCAACAGAAAACCAGATGTGGTACCCATCACAGAAACTTGCGCCAAATCTGCACATCTAGTATCCGAACTTTCATTCCCGGGTACGAAAGCTTCCACAAATATCCAAAGCACAAGAAAGGAGGAGTAATTTGCTACGTAAAAAGTACGCTCCCTGCCATAAAAATAGACAAACAGGACGCAGAGAATTACGACTCCGTCTATGTGGAAATAACCGCGAATAATAAGAAACTAACACTTACGACCGTCTACAGGTCCCCAAAACAACAGGCAGCCGACGACACTGCCCTGTACGAAGAGCTTCACTCTCTAACACGAAGCAATGAAGCAATAATAATTGGGGACTTTAATTGCCCTAACTTTGACTGGGGATATTTGACTGGACATCAAAAGGGTAACAGGCTTATAGAAGTGGTGGGGGATTCGTTCCTCACTCAAGTTGTAACTCAACCGACAAGAGAAAATAATTTGCTGGATCTGGTACTAGTAAGTGACCCCGACCCCATTCGCGACTGTGATGTTGGTGAGAAAATTACTGGTTGCGATCACCACTTAATCCGTTTTAATGTCAACATAAATCACAAACTCGTAGACAATCCGTCAGTCATAACAGACTACAAAAAAGCAAACATCATCTTAGCCCATGAGCTGTTTATCCCTGCGACCTGGGGCCAACTTAACCTCACCGACAATACAATCGACAGCGCGTGGAACGCCTTCAGAGATAAGCTTTCGGGGGTAGAGAAGGCTACAGTGCCTACGAAATCCTAGCGAGTAAATGATGCCGTATATCCACCGTGGATGACCAGAAAAATAATAAAGGCAGTAAACTTAAAAAAAGGAATTATAACCTAATGAAAGAGAATGACACGGCTGAGCGCCCGTACACAGTACCACAACAGCCTCAGAGCTTGTCGCACCCTTCTTCGGAGTAGTAAACGCAACTATGAAAAACAAATAGCGCGCGACATCAGGACCAACTCCAAATTTTTTTTCACATATATCAGACCGAAAAAGAAAGTAAAATCCAATATTGATTCCCTGACGGACGACATTGGATCTGTAACTCAGGAGAGTAAACAGATGGCCAGAATCCTTAACAGTAACCTCGCATCCGTATTCACAGTCGAGGACATCGAAACCATTCCCGAGGGCCCTGACCCGCTGAGTTGGATCACCCCCCCTGGAAACTGACTCAGTATGCGACCAAGAAGTGAAAAGTACTTCGACAAACTCGACACGAACAAGTCAACGGGACCCGACAGTGTGTCCCCGTGGTTATTAAAAGAGCTTAAACAACAAATATTTCAGCCACTCACTAACATATTAACCGGTCAGTGCAACTGAACAAGGTCCCAGAAGACTGGAAGATGGCGTACGTATCACTGATTAAAAAAAAGGGGGACAAAAGCTTTGCACTGAACTATAGGCCCATAAGTTTGA
Source organism: Eriocheir sinensis (assembly GCF_024679095.1). NCBI lineage: Eukaryota > Metazoa > Arthropoda > Malacostraca > Decapoda > Varunidae > Eriocheir > Eriocheir sinensis. The sequence continues at coordinate 4,050,090 of NC_066519.1, forward strand.
CGTCAGTGGCAGGAAAAATACTTCAGAATATTATTAGAGACAAACTTGTTAAGTTTCTAGAGGACAATAATATAATCTCCGACACTCAGCATGGCTTCAGAAACAAGCGCTCCTGCCTAACGAATTTATTAGACTTCTTCCAAGGTATATATAAGAACAGGAATGCCCACATCCCCAGTGATGTTATATACCTGGACTTTCAGAAAGCCTTCGACAAGGTACCGCACGAGCGACTCCTTAAGAAACTGCACTCGGCGGGCATTGGAGCCAATCTAATAGCGTGGATAAGAGATTGGCTCACCGGCAGAAAACAACGAGTACTACTCAACGGACAGCCTTCCGATTTGCTTCCAGTCGCTAGTGGAGTGCCTCAAGGGTCGGTGCTGGGACTCATTCTCTTTATCATATATATCAATGACCTAGAATCAGGACTGAAATCCACAATATCGAAATTTGCTGATGACACCAAGGTGGGTGGAGATGCCCTCACAAAGACCGACTGCGAAATCATCCAGAAAGACCTCAATCACATTATCGAATGGTCGGAAAAATGGCAAATGTCCTTTAATGTTGACAGATACAAAGTCATGCACATTGGGTCCAGAAATAGTAACCGCACATACATCATGAATGGGAAACCTCTGCATGCGATGCAGGAGTAAAAGGATCTTGGAGTCACTATCAGCAGTGACCTGAAACACGCGAATTACTGTAAAAAAGCATATAACAAACCCAGCACTATGCTCGGGCTCATAGCGAGGAACTTGGAGTGTAAAACGCCAGACGTGATCCTATCCCTATATAATTCCATGGTAAGACCGTACCTTGAGTATGCAATACAGTTCTGGTCTCCTAATTAAAGAAAGGATATTGATTTCCTGGAAAGGATTCAACGACGCGCCACGATGATGATTCAAACCTTAAGGGCTCAGCCGTACGAGAAACGACTCAACCGACTCAATCTCTTTACATTGGATAAAAGACGCCTACGAGGGGATATGATTCAAGTCTTCAAGCACCTGAAAAAGCTCAACAACGTCAATTACTCCAAATTCTTTGAACTGCAAACCAACTCAAGAACTAGAAATAACGGTTTACCCATTCATTCGAGTCGATGTAACACAGACATTGGAGAGAGTTTCTTTTCAAACCGAGTCATCCGCCACTGGAACAATCTTTCCTTAGAAGTAGTAAATGCGAATACCATCAACTCCTTCAATATCGAATCGACCGTCATTTGGTTGCGTCGGAAGTAAACTGAATATCGAGATGCTTTCATCCGCTCCCCAGGCCCCAAGTGGCTGTCGAGCAGATTCAATCACCAAAGCGGGCAACCTCGTAATGAGCCAATAGGGTTTCTGTTGCTTGCATTGCCATGTTTCCATGTTTCCATGTTTCCATGTTTCCTCTTCCTTCCACCCCCCCACACTTCCTCACTTTACCTCTCCTCTTCCTCAGTTCCTTCCCTTCATGACTTCGTTCCTCCTCCTTCTCCTCCTCCTCCTCCTCCTCCTCCTCCTCCTCCTCCTCCTCCTCCTCCTCCTCCTCCTCCTCCTCCTCCTTGTGCCTCGAAGCGTTGAAGTCAAGAAGGACATTTCTGTCCAGTACACCAACGCGCGGAGCTTAATACTCAAACGGGATGAGTTACTTGCCTACGTTGACGTAGAAAGACCGGACGTGATTGCCATCACCGAAACGTGGGCCACCTCTGGCCACCTAATGACCGAATTCTCAATTCTGGGATACGAAAGCTTCTACATAAACAGACTTCACAAGAAAGGAGGTGTTATATGTTACGTCAAGAACAAATAATCGACCGTGAAAATAACTAAAGAGGAATCAGAGAAATATGACACTGTATATGGTGAACTAGAAACTAGCAAGCACAACAAAATAACGATTGGAACCGTTTACAGACCTCCAAAGCAACAAGCAGCGAACGACGCAGCGCTGCATGAGGAAATTTACATCATAACACAAAACAAACAGTCAGTCATTATTGGGGACTTTAACTGTTCCAACATTGATTGGATCACGATGATTGGAGATCGGGAGGGTAACAGACTGCTCGAAATGCCAGAAGACACTTTTCTAACTCATATTGCTACCCAACCGACAAGAGAAAATAATTTATTAGACCTAGTACTCGTGAGTGATTCCGATCTCACACGTGAATGTCAGGTCGGCGAAAACTAAGTGGTTGTGACCATCACCTAATTCGCCTACAGATCAGAACAGACCATAAACTCGCCGAAAACACGTATAAGATTCCAGACTACAAAAGAGCCAGTTTTAATCTCGCTCGTGAGCTGCTAACCCAGACAACTTGGGAACCCATGAACTTCACTCCTGTGGACGGCGCGTGGAACGGCTTCAAGAACAAACTTCTAGAGGTAGAGAGAACAACTGTTCTCGTGAAGACTAGGAGAACAAATAATGCCATAAGCCCACCATGGATGACTACCCAAGTTCGACGGGTAATTAAGTTAAAGAAAAGAAAATACAACTTGCTAAAGGAAAACAGCACTGACGAGGCACGCGAACAGCACCATCAAAGCCTCAGAGCTTGCAGAACTATCATTCGCCAGCGTAAACGCATCTATGAAAAGCAAATTGCACGCGAAGCCAAGTCCAACCCGAAAAGGTTTTTCACCTATATAAGAACCAAAAAGAAGACAAAAAGCAATATCGGTCCCCTAAAAGATGAAAGTGACGTACTAACCCAGGACAGCAGACAGATGGTCGAAATCCTAAACAAAAACTTCGCGTCTGTGTTCACGGTCGAGAACACCCAGTCCGTACCCGAGAGCCCTACCCCATCGATGGGAATCACACCCCTAGAAATTGGCTCAATTGACGAACGGGATGTGCAAAAGAACCTAGATAAACTCGAGCCAAACAAGTCCACCGGACCCGACGACTTGTCACCCAGGCTGCTCAAGGAACTCAAACAGCAAATACTCAAGCCACTCACCGCCATCTACAATCTGACACTTCAAAAAACAAAGTCCCAAAAGACTGGAAACAAGCGAAAGTAACACCGATCTACAAAAAGGGAGACACGTGGCCTTAACTACAGACCAATCAGCTTGACATCAGTGGCGGGAAAAATTCTCGAGAAGATCATCAGAGACAAACTCGTTAGGTTCCTTGAAGACAACAGCATCATTTCCGATGCTTAGCACGGTTTCAGGAATAAGCGCTCATGCTTAACCAATTTATTGGACTTCTTCCAATGTATCTATGAAAACTGGGATAATCATATCCCCAATGATGTTATACATCTAGACTTTCAAAAAGCCTTTGACAAAGTGCCACGCGAAAGACTCCTCAAGAAACTTAAGTCGGCGGGGTTAAGCGACAATCTGACAGCGTGGATCAAATACTGGCTCACTGGAAGAAAACAAAGAGTTGTACTCAACGAACAGGCCTCCGAGTGGCTCCCGGTCACAAGTGGAGTGCCACAGGGGTCAGTGCCGGGACCCATACTCTTCATCATATATATCAACGACCTGGAGCTAGGATTAAAATCCACTCTTTCAAAATTTGCCGACAACACAAAGGTGGGTGGGAAGGCCCTCACGTCGGCAGACTGCGAAATTATCCAGAGAGACATGGACCAGATCATTCGGTGGTCAAAAAAATGGCAGATGTCCTTCAACACTACCAAATGTAAAGTAATGCATATCGGATCCAGAAACAGCTACCACACATACCACATGGGTGGCGAACCACTACAAGTAGTGCAAGAGGAAAGAGACCTCGGAGTCACCATCAGCAGTGACTTGACACAAACAAAACACTGCAAGTCCGCCTGTAAGAAAGCCAATACAATGCTCGGGAGCATAGCGAGGAAATTCGAATACAAGACGCCGGGAGTTATGTTATCCTTGTATAATTCGCTGGTATGGCCCCACCTGGAATACGCCGTACAATTCTGGTCTCCAAATTACAGGAAAGACAATCAATTACTTGAGAGAGTACAGTGCCGCGCCACGAAGATGATACCATCACTGAGGACGAAGCCCTATGAAGAGCGACTCGAGCGACTCAACCTCTTCACGTTGGAAAAAAGACGACTGCGGGGAGACAGGATACAGGTCTTTAAGTACCTGAACAAGCTCACCAACGTTGATCACTCAAAACTCTTCACGCTACAAGCTAACCCGAGGACAAGAAACAATGGAAAAACAATTCAAGCAAAGCGATGCAATACCGACATCGGCAGGAGTTATTTCTCGAATAGAGTTGTTCGCCATTGGAACAGCCTTCCTGCAGAAGTGGTTAGCGCAGAGACCATCTACTCCTTCAAGAAATGCATTGATCGCCTCTTTGCTGCATCGCGAGTGAATTGAACGTATCCAAGGGTAGGTACACAAGTGCTTTAATCCTTCCCTGCAACCCACTCCTATGGCAAACGGATTGATTAAATCACTGAAAGCAGGCAGCCTAGTAGAGAGCCAACAGGCTTTCTGCTGCTTGCTAGTCCATGTTTCCATGTTTCCTCCTCCTCCTCCTCCTCCTCCTCCTCCTTCCTCAGTTCCCTCCACTCCCCGTCCTTCCTTCTCCCCTTGCTCTTTTTTTCTTTCATTCTTCCTGTTTCGTCATTCTCCTTTCATTTCCGTTTCGTATCTCTGACATTTCTGTTTCCATCTATTTCTCTCTCTCTCTCTCTCTCTCTCTCTCTCTCTCTCTCTCTCTCTCTCTCTCTCTCTCTCTCTCTCTCTCTCTCTCTCTCTCTCTCTCTCTCTCTCTCTCTCTCTCTCTCTCTCTCTCTCTCTCTCTCTCTCTCTCTCTCTCTCTCTCTCTCTCTCTCTCTCTCTCTCTCTCTCTCTCTCTCTCTCTCCGCCTCCCTCCTCCCTCCTCTGCTCCTCCTCCCGCCGTCGCCAATATCAATTAAATAAGAACAAGAATCAAACTCAAGCGTCTGGATCACATTCGCTTCATCACCCGAGTCGTGGAGGCCAGGGTTTGTTTTTACCTCCATCCCTCCCTCCCTCTCCTCCTCCTCCTCGTTGTTCTTGTACTCGTTCTCTATATTGTCTTCCTTCTCCTTCTCTCCTCCTCCGCTGTTCCGTTTCATAACCTCCGCCGCCATGTTGCCTCTCTGCTATCTATATCTTATCGCTGACTGCTCTTCTGAACTTGCTAATTGCATGCCTCCCCCCTTCCCGCGGCCCCGCTGCACTCGACTTTCTACTCTAGCTCATCCCTATACTGTCCAAACACCTTATCAAGAGTTAACCAGCGTCTTCACTCGTTCAGCCCCTACACTGGTAGACTCTTTCTTTCTTCCTCCTCTTCCTCGCCCTCGACCATCTATGTGCGTGGATTCATGACTGGCTCACCGACAGAGAACAACGTGTAGTTCTTAATTAATGGTGAAGCATCGGATTGGCAACCCGTCACCAGTGGCGTTCCCCAAGGTTCGGTCCTGGGACCAACACTATTCATAATTTACGTGAACGACTTAGAAACTGATATCCTATCAAAAGTACCCAAATTCGCCGACGACACCAAATTAAGAGGTACGGTAATGAACAGTCAAAGTTGTGAGAATATTCAATCAGACCTAATAAGACTTGCCGACTGGAGCGAAAAATGGCAAATGAGTTTTAACGTAGATAAATGTAAAGTAATGCACATAGGTGAAAAAAATCCTAACTTTAAATATCAGATTCAAGGACATGAGCTCAGCGAAGTAAAACAAGAAAAATATCTTGGTGTCGTTATCAGTAACACTCTTAAAATGAGTGAAAAATCCAATATGATGTTGGGATTAATCTCAAGAAACTTTGATTATACATCACCCGAACTTATGAAGAGATTATATTTAGCATTTGTAAGACCACACCTAGAATACGCCGTTCAGTTCTGGTCACCGAACTATATCAAAGATCAAGTTTTGCTAGAAAAGATACAGCGACGAGCAACCAAACAAATTCCAGCGCTCCGAAACTTGCCCTATGACGAGCGTTTAAAGCGTTTAGATATGTTTTCCCTAAAAAAGCGAAGGATAAGAGGGGACTTAATTGAAGTGTTCAAAAATCCTTAATGGATTCGACAACATTAACCCAGATAGTCTATTCCAGAGATACACCAGCACGAGCACACGCAGCAACGGTATGAAGTTAAAGGGAAATCGATGTAACACATTGGTGCGCAGAAGTTTTTTTCAATAACAGAGTCGTCGATCACTGGAATAGACTCCCACTGTCAGTAGTTAGCGCACAGAGTATCAATAGCTTTAAGTCTTCTTTGGATAAGTACTTCAGGGATATAAGATTATACTGACCCTTTTTTGCATGTTTTCAGACAGATTGCAGCAAGACCTCAACCTATATCCGTATGATTCTCCCCCACAACCTAGATTGCAAGTAGCGTAAGTTAACAACAGTGTAAAGCAACACACGCACACAAAAAATAACAGCTGTTTATCTGGTCAACACACAAGTAATATCGCTTCAAATACTGACATGAGACTCAAACCGTGACCCTTCCCCCTCTACCCTTTTCTCCCTCCTCCCTCCACTCCCCCCTCCCCCTCTCCTGATATCCCCTTTCTTTCCTCCCTTTTCCTCCTTCCCTGTTTTCCCGCCGCTTCTTTCTTCCTTCCTTTGTTCCAACTTTTTTTTTCTCCGTCATTCATTATCTTTCCTCTTCTCTTTTTCCTCCTTTCTTCCTTTCTTTTCTTTTCTTTGCTTCTTCCTTTTTTTCTCCCTTTTTTTCCTTTTCTTCTAATTATTATTTTCTTCCTTCCTCCTTCCGCTTCATCTCTTACTCCTTCCTTGGATTTCGTCCTCTTTTCCTGTCCTTTTTTTTTCCTCCCTGCCTTCTTTTTTCTCTCTCTTCCCTTCATATAATTCTCCCCCACAACCTAGATTGCAAGTAGCGAAAGTCAAGAATAAAGTAAAGCAACAGTTAATGTCCGCATGACAGGTGGAGTGAGGTGTGGGTGCAGTAAGGTGACAGGGTACTGGTGCGTGAATAGTACCGCCGGTAAAATGAGGATCAAGCCTCCACCTGTGCCCCTGAAACTACACCTCACCCATCGTGTGTATTAGGGGGGACTCTGGGGCTGCCCTGTGTAGGCCACTCAACCTCTTCCAGTCTCCTTGTAATTCT